>NC_134356.1:462155784-462443284 GCF_048569485.1 Anomaloglossus baeobatrachus
TGTTGTGGAAAAAACACAACAAAAAACAGTAGCCTAGATCTGGTTTAATTTACCTTTTTAGAAGTCTCATTGCAAAAGCGTCCATGCATCACAGGGGTGGGGTGGGGTGGGGTGGGGGGGCTGTGGGTAGCGTCTTTTGCTCCATCATGGACCCTCCGCATTTGTATGATCATCCTTCACATTTCATGCTAGCATCGCCTTTGCCGTGGGTGGCGTTTTCGCACATCCATCTCCTGGAATTCTCCAGTAAAATGCACCAGAATGGCGCATGCTCAGATTAATCTACAGCGGGCTTCAGCAAAATAGCTCTGGGAGATGGCTGTGCGCCAGCGCCGCAGACTTGAAAAGCCGAAGATCCTACCCACATTCTCTTACTCACACCCCCCCCCCCCACACACACACACACACACACACACACACTTCAGTGCATGAAGAGGCTGTTGCACCAAGACTTCTAAGATAAATTAAACTAAAGAAAAAAAATATATAACATTTATTATATTTATTTTATTATTAATTATTATTATAGCGCCATTAATTCCATGGCACTTTACAAGTGAAAAAGGGTATACGTACAACAATCATTAACAGTACAAAGCAGACTGGTATTGGAGGAGAGAGGACCCTGCCCATGAGGGCTCAGTCTACAAGGAATGGGTGATGGTACAATAGGTGAGGACAGAGCTGGTTGCGCCGTGGTGTACTGGACTGAGGGCTATTGTAGGTTGTAGGCTTGTTGGAAGAGATGGGTCTTCAGGTTCCTCTTGAAGCTTTTCACGGTAGGAGAGAGTCTCATACACTTATAAATTAAATCAGTGTTACAGGGCCATTATGGCGATACCTTTATTTTAATAGGTTAAATCCTGATGACAGGTTCTTTTTAAGGGTCTCTGTCAGCACAGAATGACTGTTCAAACCAAGCACAGGAGCTCGCGCATCATGGCGCGGCTTATTATTTAAATCCACCTGCTTGGTTTCCCTCCATCTCCACCCTCCCTTCTTTTTTGATGTCTCTGGCTTTATAGAACAAGAAAAGGGAGGAGAATGATGGGGCAAACAAGCAGGAAGGAAGGTGTATTTAAATGTTTGGCCCCATCATGATGCACCGAGCGCTTGTACTTGGTTTGAACACTTATTCTGTGCTGACAGTCCCTTAATGTTGTGGATGTTAAGTGTATATTCAATTTATGCGAGATCTATTTATCAGTTATCCACAGAATGGTAAGTTGCTGTCCACTTAAGCTGGGTTCACACTAAACGACAGCGACAACGACGTCGCTGTTACGTCACCATTTTCGGTGACGTAACAGCGACCTTGTAAGTCGCTGTTATGATCGCTGCTTAGCTGTCAAACACAGCAGAAGCAGCGATCATAACGTCGCTGTGCTACATGTGCAGAGAGCAGGGAGCCGCGCTTAGCGCTGGCTCCTTGCTCTCCTGCAGCACACATCGGGTTAATTAACCCGATGTGTGCTGCAGCTACATGTCACAGTTCAGAGAGCAGGGAGCCGCGCACACTGCTTAGCGCTGGCTCCCTGCTCTCCTTGCTACAGTATACATCGGGTTAATTACCCGATGCATACTGCAGCCACATGTGCACAGAGCAGGAGCCGGCACTGGCAGCAAGAGCGGCGGAGGCTGGTAACCAGCGTAAACATCGGGTAACCAGGGAAAGGTCTTCCCTTGGTTACCCGATGTTTACGCTGGTTACAGCTCACCGCAGCTGCCAGTGCCGGCTCCTGATCGCTTCATTTCGTCGCTCTCTCGCTGTCACACACAGCGATGTGTGTGTCACAGCGGGAGAGTGACGACCAAAAAATGAAGCTGGACATTCAGCAACGACCGGCGACCTCACAGCAGGGGCCAGGTCGTTGCTGAATGTCACACACAGCGACAGCGACGGGACATCGCTGCAACGTCACAGAAAATGGTGACGTAGCAGCGACGTCGTTGTCGTTGTCGCTGTGTGTGACACCAGCTTTAGGGTCTGAACAATGGGAGCCCCAGCAGCCCTGAAAAATTATGTGCTGGAGCCTCATGTTTGAATGAAGCTATGGTTAATCATTAGCACCACTGCTCCTTCCTTTGTCTATGTGCTGACGGAGATGACGGAGTATAGCACTCAGCTTCTTGTATCCTGATTTAAGATGGCATATAGGATAAAAAGATTTTGTTGGTCTAAACAGCCCCTTTCCATATGACATATTGGGTCAACTGCATGAAACAGTAGAGCACTACTATAAGGAAAAGCTTCCTCCCTGGAGAAATTGGCTCTTGGATACATGACACACATCCCAGCAGCGTAGCCTCCGAGCTGTTAGTGGACATTTCACAATCAACTCCTCATCAGAGGCCAGTTATGTTGTAAGTGGTTGGCTGAAGTAGACAACTCCTTTTAAACTGATGGAAGGAAAAATAATGTACTGGGACAAAACACCAGTGACTGATATAGAACCTTAGGCAATGCCTACATGCCCTGCTCGGGGATATTTCATCTAGGTCAAGGAGCTTAGGAATTCCTTGTGGCCGTAGTCACCTGCACAGCTCAATGAAACGCCTTGTTTTAAATAAGGTGCCATTCTCCATACTTTAGAAGATATAATTTAAGACTTTTAATTAGCTACTACAAATTCTTACAGGATAACGTACACGGTGAAATACGGCTCTAAAAAATGTCAAACTCTTATGTAAACTGCACAATAAAAAAAATAAAAATATACCGTGTGTGTGTGTGTGTGTGTGTGTGTTTGTGAATGTATATGTATATTTACGTGTGTGTATGTATGCATGTATGTATGTATGTGCGTGTATATGTATGTATGTATGTGTGTGTGTGTGTGTGTGTAATATAAATATAAATATATATATATATATATATATATATATATATATATATATATATATATATATATATTATATTACACACAAGAGGACAAAGAGTATATGTGCAAAAAATGGACAATTTTAATTTTATTAAATTTGAAAAATCCACAATAGCCAATTAAAAACATAAGACCTCACCAAAATGAATCATCTGTGAGAGTATGGAGATTGTTACACGGACAGAATTGTTACACAGATAGGGATGGCCTCAGGAAAAACACCAAAGATACTAAGGATAAACATAAATCCTGTGAATAAATCGGTCACAGTGTGAATAATTACATTAAAATCTTAATCAGGTGAATCCTGAGACCCCCGGTCAGTGTTGAAGTGTCACAAACTGAGGGTATAATGATTAACCAGGACCATACACATGAATGGCAGAAGACAGCTATAAGGCCCAATATAGGAGTAATCCCATGTGGAATGTATATAAGCAAATCATAATACCTAAGAAATAGAAAATTAATTACCTGGAAGTCAGATGGATGCAAGTTAAACCTTCAGTTTGAGAGACCCCCCCCCCCCCCCAGTGAGGAACCTGGACTTCATGTGGTGTAAGAGCTTTTTCAAGATTATATATATTTTTCTCTCTGAAGTGTTAATCTGTTAGGGCCAGATGGACGGGCAGACCCGGGAGGTGGATCCACTGGGCCGAACTCCCCGATGAGAGAAAGGAGTCCGGTAGCCGGAGCACTTTAGGTAGCAGGACAGTCCGTGCACTGGAACACAATGGAGAAGTCCCTGTGACCACGAGGTCACTGATGGTGGTCCGGGTGACGGAGCTCAGGTTCGGAAGCCGTGATGATGTCAGGCGGGGTCCGGAACCGTTGGAGCGAGATGACGGGTCACCGCAGGGAACCGAGATGGTACGGACTGTCAGGATGGCAGATGGGCAGCGTTCGGGGTTCGAGATACAGCAGGACCGGATGGCGATGCAGGATCGGCTCTAGAAGACAGAGAGGTAAGTATCTCACAGAACACAAGGAGACCTGACTCCTAGCTTGGGAAAACACGAAGAACAGGCCCCGCTCCCTTGGACATTAACCCCCTTTATACCCTGTACCTCTGTGCATCATTTCCTGTCAGTGGACACTGGCCCTTTAAGAAAGGGTCAGTGACCGCGCGCGCGCCCTAATGCGCATGCGCGCTGCCCGGGTGCCAGAAGCCAGGGCAGGAAGCTGAGAGGAGGACGCAGCAGAGCCGGCCAGGGACTGGGAAGCCGACGGGCGCCGGGAGCGGGGAGCAGGAGGCCTGGGAAGCGCGGGCACTGGAGGCTGAAGAGCGGGGAGCGTGGCAGGTGAGCCGGGGAGCGGAGCAGAGGACCCGGGGAGCGGAGCAGAGGACCCGGGGAGCGGAGCAGAGGACCCGGGGAGCGTGACATAATCATAGTTATAATTATGATAGTAATTTCTGTACAGGTAAAATATATCTTTGTACCGTGTTAGCCAGTAGAGAGAGATTTTTTAGTAATTTTGTCATTACTGGACAACGTTTCCACTTTTAGGTCTTCACTGTCTGGAATTACAGGCCTTGATATTAGGTAGTTGTATAACCCACTTTGATTTTTCAGAATTCTTAAAAATGCTAGCTAAAATTGCTTTACAGTCAGAGAGGGGAGTTTGCCTTCTCATCGCTACCAGCCTGAAATGATTGTTTCTAAATATCCTCCCATTTATACAGGCAGGTTTTAAATCAGTTTTCACTTTTTTGACTTTTCCGCATATAACACTTTGCTTGTCTTATTGCTATGCTGATGGATTCCTCTACTATGGATTTTTATTTAACTAAAATATTACTTTTCTAAAATCGTAAAACCAATATTTCTACACTTTTTGCTTTATGTATTAAAACGAGTTACTAAAGCTTTAGTCAACCAATGAGATTCTGTAAATTAATAGTCGTTATCCATGGCAGCCAATCCGATCCCTCTACACCACTTTCTATGTATGAGGCTAGTATTGTCGAGAGAGCGGTTATATTAGCTGTGTTTCCTTTGATATATTGTAGGTAGTGGTTTTCGCAGGTTTTATTTCTCTCGGGGATAGGTAAGAATGTGAAAGTCAGTTCCAGCTTTTATAAAATATATAGGTTTTATATGAAATTAGGAAAGGTGACATTTCATATTTCACCTATGAACGCTCTATTGATTTGGCACTGTACTCCATACACTACATGTCAATCATTTGCTGAAGTCAGAAAAGATTTAATTTCATTTGTAGGAGGACCAGTCATAGAGATTTCTTTTAAGAACTAGTGTATAAATTGCGCTACTGTGTAGAAATATGTATAATGGGAAACCGCTGGGGAAATCAGACATGGAAAAAGACTTGGGCATCTTAGTCAATAAGAATCTAAATTGGAGTGCCCAGTGTCAGGCAGCAGCCACCAAAGCAAATAGGGTGATGGGATGCATTAGAAGAGGTCTGGGGGCACGAGATGAAAACATCATTCTCCCTCTGTACAAATCATTCGTCAGACCACACTTGGAGTATTGTGTGCAATTTTGGGTGCCGGTGCTCAAGACAGACATTACTGAACTTGAAAGGGTTCAGAGGCGGGCTACTAAAATAATAAATGGAGTGGGTGCATTACAATACACGGAAAGGTTATCAAAATTAGGTCTATTTACTCTAGAAAAGAGAAGACTTAGGGGAGACCTAATAAATATGTACAAATATATCAGAGGACCATATAGAGATCTCTCCCATGATCTGTTTGTACCAAGAACTATGACAAGAACAAGGGGGCATTCTCTTCGATTGGAGGAAAGAAAATTCCTAAATCAGCATAGAAGAGGGTTCTTCATGGTAAGAGCAGTGAGGCTCTGGAACTCTCTTCCTGAGGAAGTGGTGATGGCCAACTCACTGAATGAATTTAAGAGAGGAATGGATGCTTTTCTTGATAGCAAAAGTATAGAAGGTTATAAATAGCATAATCTTACAGGTAGATAGAAGAGCGACCAAGATTATTAGAGGAATGGGTGGGCTGCAACACCAAGACAGGTTATTAAACTTGGGGTTATTTAGTTTGGAAAAACAAAGGCTTAGGGGGGATCTAATCACAATGTATAAACATATGAGGGGACAGTACAGAGACCTTTCCAAAGATCTTTACACCTAGGCCTGTGACTGGAACACGGGAGCATCCGCTACGTCTCGAGGAAAGAAGGTTTAATCATAATCACAGACGAGGATTCTTTACTGTACGAGCAGTGAGACTATGGAACTCTCTGCCGCATGATGTTGTAATGAGGGATTCACTACTAACATTTAAGCAGAGCCTGGATGCCTTTCTTGAAAAATATAATATTACCAGTTATGTATGTTAGATTTTATGACAGGGTGTTGATCCAGGGAACTAGTCTGATTGCCGTATGTGGAGTCAGGAAGGAATTTTTTTCCCCATTGGAGCTTATTTGACACATTGGGGTTTTTTTGCCTTCCTCTGGATCAACATGTTAGGCTACGGGTTGAACTAGATGGACTTAGAGTCTCCCTTCAACCTTAAAAACTATGAAACTATAATAGGACAGTGACATAACACAAATATAGAAGCATGGGTAACCCCTCTGAACAGTGAAGGTCGGTGCCTACCTATGTAAATCAAACTCAACAATGTGTAATCCAAAGTTCTACTGTGCCGCGCCTGCAGCGGATCGAACCGCTCGGATCCGGGGTGTTCGCTTGTGGCTCTAGGGTTTTTGGACCGGGGGCTTGGGGCCACTCTAAATGTAAAAAGGGGGAAACTATTTACTGGGAAGTTGCAGTTCGTGACGCCACCTGTGGTGTACGGTAAGGAAGGGGATACCGCCGCTGCCGATGGGAGTACACTGGGTGATGGAATGCAGCAAGGTGTTGTTGCCCTCCACGGGTAGGGGGAACAATTTACATTAATGGACTAAATAGTGGTGGTTTAACATGGCGTATTACTAGTCGCACCACCATCTGGAGTGATGCTCAGGTATATAAATACACTGGGTCCTTTGAAACTACAATCAGTGACAAAGAATAATACCTATGAAATGCGTTGGTGAATAACTCCTTTTACAGCCTTTTGTTGAGTTTCTGCTCCAAAAGCTGTTTGTTAGGGTGTTCACATTGATATTATTTTTTTTTTTGTAGAAGAAACTCTCCAAATCCTCCTTAAAATACTCATAACTTGCTTCTGATGTATTAATGTACTGATTGGTGGTTCTGATGATTGTATTCATGTAAGTACCCCTTTAAGTTTTTTTTGTAGCCCTTGGGATTGGTTCATTATTATGTGACCCTTTGTACAAAAAAAATGTTCTGCTGTAAAAATGTTAACTATGTCCATAGGAACACTCATTACAGAATTGATACTCAATGGATGAAGGATCCAATTTACTGTACTCTGAAAGGCATACTCAAATCAACCCCCACTCGCACCCCCAGCCATGTCATCTATATGGGAATGTAGATCATAGAAAGCTGAATAAAATGATAGCTTGACATCTTCAATTTGATGTCTTATTCCAAATAAATCCCCATTTCTCTAAATCTGTAAATGAGCTGTTATTCTTTTAAGGCCGGTGTTACACTTGTGAGTGCCTTGTGTGTATCTTGAGCGAGTCTCACATTGCATCACCCGGCACAGACTCTCACTCTCCTCACAGGAGTGTCTCAGTTGCATAAAGATGCATGCAACCGACCCGCTCCTGTGAGGAGAGTGAGTCTGTGCCAGGTGATGCTATGCGAGACTTGTGCAAGATACACGCGAGGCACTTGCATGTGTGACACTGGCCTGAGGACCAGACACAGATCTCCTGGATGATCAGCTTCCCGAGCTTAAAGGGGGAATTACCAGTGTGAATCAAATAATGACTGACACTTTGCTCTCACAATCACACCACTCTGGAGTGAGATCAAACTACCACAGTACAGCAGAGGTGGTCTTTGTCTCATTACAAACACAGCCGCACTTGTCCTCTCATTGTGCCTTAGTCTTGATCCCTCCTCCACCTTTTTTATTTTTTAAAACTTTGGGATGACTGTTTAAAAATCTATTCATAGCCTTTTAATGGACTTAGAGTAAAAAGATATGCTACCAAAACCTAGATGTGAATGCAGCATGCGGTAAACACCACCAAAATGTGCACATTATACTTGTGTGAAATTTGGCCTTCCCTACAGGTGAAACGTGGTTTACCAGACCAAGGTACTTGTATTTGCTTAAGTGTCCAGCACTATTGACTAGAATCACACGTGGGTTGTTATTAACATCGTATCTTCTAACGTACACCAAAGCCGTCAGAATTAAACTCTTCATTGCTGAAGAGACCCACAGAGCTGTAGTAATGAACTCCTTTATTGCTAAAGAGACACGCAGAGCCATTTTAATTAATCCCTCCACTGTTGTGCGATTTGCATACCCACAGAATTAAACGGCTCTTCACAGCTGGAAGGAAACCTGCAACTTTGTTACCATTTTCCTTGTTGCTGGTGGGACCTGCGGAGCTGTCTGACTGCTCTACTGTCAGATAACATCACCCATTAACCACCTGCACGATTTGTAACGTTTAAGTGCTCCAGGGAAGCTGCGGATTGTTTTAAAGCTGCAGGCACATTTTGAAACCACCTTGATTTCTCAACTGATGTTTCCTAGGCATGTTAATCCTTGTCCAATAATCCTCTTTGGAGCAAGATCTAAGACTCCGGAAATGTTAGTTGGTATACGAATCATTGGTAGATATAGGTTTGACCTTTTTTATTGTAGAAGATTGGATGAGTAGATAGAGGGTTAATAATTTCAGGTGACTTGTATTTCTTATTTTAAACAGTATTCACATATATGCATCTCAAGTAATCAGTGGCTTGTGAGGTCAGAAACATTTTTGATAACTAAAGGGGGCTTTACACGCAACAACATCGCTAACGAGATGTCATTGGGGTCACGGAATTCGTGACACATATCCGGCCTCGTTAGCGACGTCGTTGCGTGTGAAACGCACGAACAACCGCTAATGATCAAAATTACTCCCCATATCGTTGATCGTTGACACGTCGTTCTAATCTCAAATATCGTTGCTGTTGCAGGACGCATGTTGTTCGTCGTTCCTGCGGCAGCACACATCGCTATGTGTGACACCGCAGGAATGAGGAACAACATCGTACCTGCGGCCGCCGGCAATGACGAAGGAAGGAGGTGGGTGGGATGTTCCGGCTTCTCATCTCCGCCCCTCTGCTTCTATTGGGTGGCCGCTTAGTGACGCCGAACAAACCTCCCCCTTAGAAAGGAGGCGGTTCGAGGGCACAGCGACGTCGCTAGGCAGGTAAGTAGGTGTGACGAGAAGTAACAATGTTGTGCGCCACGGGCAGCGTTTTTTCCCGTGACTCACAACCGATGGGGGCGGTTGCTTTCACCAGCGGCATCGCTAGCGATGTCGCTGTGTGTAAAGTGGCCTTAAGACATTAATTTGACCGAATTGAGGATCATAGTCGTTCCTAGCTAGTCTTACCTGACAGCACGGTTCTCATCCACTGACAGTGTCTCGTATGGCAGATTGGCAACATATATCTGAATAAGTATGCTGCGTGCTGCGATTTTCTGCTACAGCCGTATCACTCGCACCCATTCAAGTGAATGGATGCGAGAGATACTTCGGACTGCACTCGGATGTTATCCCAGTGCAGTGCGATATACTCACAGGCTTACAATGGAGATGGGAGGATTAACCCCTCCCTCTCCTCCGCAGCTCCCGCACTCAGCCTCACAGCTGTGACCCAATCGCAAGATCGGGTTACAGTCGCATGACACTCGGCTCACGCTCACAGCAGAGTCTGAGCCGGGGGTCATTAGCATATCGCATCCGATGCTCTCGCATCGGATGCCATACGCTCGCCTGAGTCGAGCCTTACTGATCCATTGCAGCTTCCATTCTGATACTTCTCCAGTCCCCGATTTCTCACAGTCACCAATCTCCCACAGTTCTCATTCTGATGCCTCCCTGGTTTCTGCTAATTAATACTACAGAGTAGAGATGTGCGAACCCGAGGTTCAGTGTTCGTAACAAACAGACTTTTCCAAAAATCAGAGTTTGGGTGCTTTACATATGTAAACCACTCACTCGAGCATCGCTGTGTTCAGGTACGCTGGGTGCTCAGCCCAGTGTGAGCCACTGGCAGTGTTTGATTGTTTTGCATTGGGGTAACAGTGTGTTATTGGATATAGAATGCATGCAAAAACTAAAAAATAATAATAATGGAATAATGCCAGTCACCTGCCCCAGAAGTGATCTGTTTATAGCTAGCATTATGTGGGTGGAGACCCGAACTGTCCAATTAGTGACTTCCATTGATGTATCAGGTCAAGTCCGGGTCTAGAAAAGAACTTGATCTCATGTCCAGACTTCCACGGGTCTGTTCATTTCTACTTTGGAGTCCAATGTCAACATGCCAGAATGGCTGCGTTGTCATTTCCAGCCATTTCTGGTGTGTTGAGTTTACGTTTGAGAAATGTTGAAATGGGATCTGCAAGAGATCAATGAGGGTGAGTATTTTTTTTTCTTAAACAGTCTGAGGTCTTTAAAAAAAAAAAAAAAATAAATATTCACTAAAAAACCCCATCTCACATTATACAGTGCCTACAAGTAGTATTCAACCCCCTGCAGATTTAGCAGGTTTACACATTCGGAATTAATTTGGCATTGTGACATTTAGACTGTAGATCAGCCTGGAAGTGTGAAATGCACTGCAGCAAAAAGGAATGTTATTTCTTTTTTTTTTTTTTTTTTTTTAAATTTTGTAAAGTTTTGTCAGAGGGTCATTTATTATTCAACCCCTCAATCCACCAGAATTCTGTTTGGTTCTCCTAAAGTATTAAGAAGTATTTCAGGCACAAAGAACAATGAGCTTCACATGTTTGGATTAATTATCTCTTTTTCCAGCCTTTTCTGACTAATTAAGACCCTCCCCAAACTTGTGAACAGCACTCATACTTGGTCAACATGGGAAAGACAAAGGAGCATTCCAAGGCCATCAGAGACAAGATCGTTGACGGTCACAAGGCTGGCAAGGGGTACAAAACCCTTTCCAAGGAGTTGGGCCTACCTGTCTCCACTGTTGGGAGCATTATCCGGAAGTGGAAGGCTTATGGAACTACTGTTAGCCTTCCACGGCCTGGACAGCCTTTGAAAGTTTCCACCCGTGCCGAGGCCAGGCTTATCCGATGAGTCAAGGCTAACCCAAGGACAACAAGGAAGGAGCTCCGGGAAGATCTCATGGCAGTGGGGACATTGGTTTCAGTCAATACCATAAGTAACGTACTCCACCGCAATGGTCTCCGTTCCAGACGAGCCCGTAAGGTACTTTTACTTTCAAAGCGTCATGTCAAGGCTCGTCTACAGTTTGCTCATGATCACTTGGAGGACTCTGAGACAGACTGGTTCAAGGTTCTCTGGTCTGATGAGACCAAGATCGAGATCTTTGGTGCCAACCACACACGTGACGTTTGGAGACTGGATGGCACTGCATACGACCCCAAGAATACCATCCCTACAGTCAAGCATGGTGGTGGCAGCATCATGCTGTGGGGCTGTTTCTCAGCCAAGGGGCCTGGCCATCTGGTCCGCATCCATGGGAAGATGGATAGCACGGCCTACCTGGAGATTTTGGCCAAGAACCTCCGCTCCTCCATCAAGGATCTTAAGATGGGTCGTCATTTCATCTTCCAACAAGACAACGACCCAAAGTACACAGCCAAGAAAACCAAGGCCTGGTTCAAGAGGGAAAAAATCAAGGTGTTGCAGTGGCCTAGTCAGTCTCCTGACCTTAACCCAATTGAAAACTTCTGGAAGGAGCTCAAGATTAAAGTCCACATGAGACACCCAAAGAACCTAGATAACTTGGAGAAGATCTGCATGGAGGAGTGGGCCAAGATAACTCCAGAGACCTGTGCCGGCCTGATCAGGTCTTATAAAAGACGAATATTAGCTGTAATTGCAAACAAGGGTTATTCCACAAAATATTAAACCTAGGGGTTGAATAATAATTGACCCACACTTTTATGTTGAAAATTTATTAAAATTTAACTGAGCAACATAACTTGTTGGTTTGTAAGATTTATGCATCTGTTAATAAATCCTGCTCTTGTTTGAAGTTTGCAGGCTCTAACTTATATGCATCTTATCAAACCTGCTAAATCTGCAGGGGGTTGAATACTACTTGTAGGCACTGTATCACCCCTTATAAATGTACTGGGCACTTTATGCCACCTAGTTTAATATCTGTAATCATGGTGGATGTCCTACAAGTTATCACTTACACACTGAGACATTAATGCTATGTTCCAGGTTAAAGTGCTCTTCTGTAATACTGAGGCTACGCTCTTTATATTCTTATTGTCAGCATCGGGTCCAGTTGCTTATGTACTTGTGTCCACTTTGTATATTTCCTGTGCTTATTTTTAAATTTCCAGTCATTTGATATCTGTTCTACAATCTATTAAGTCATATATATTTTCTGTAAATTAACAACATCTGCATTTCCTGTCAGCCTCTCCATGCGTTTTTGTTATTTCCTTTTGACCTCGAATAAAGGGAATTTGTCACAAAGTTAAAACAGATACCCTTATTCCAGCAATGTGTTACTTACTAGGCTGATTTCGTTAGTTTTGATTGTATCTTACTAATACAATTACTAGAGGACTAGTAAACCTGCTGCCAGGTAGTCCTCCATATTCGTGAGCTGTGTATAACCCCCCTCCAACACTGATTTGCAACGTTCTGCCTATGCACAGTATACACCACTTCCAATCAGTGGTGTGAGTTGGGTTACACCGAGGTCAGCGTTCAGAGAATTGATAGATCTGCAGCAGATTGAACACTGGTTTTGTGAAAACTGCTGCATGTAGCCCAGTAAGTGGTTCATCCCTGGAATCGAGGTCTGCTTTTAAATCATGGTTTTCGCAGATAGGGTAGCAAAACCTGATGACAGATTATCTTTAATCATTTGAGCTAATCTCTTATTGAGCTGTGACATTACTGGAAGAAGGGTGGTTTTTGGTTATGCAGCACTTCTTCTAGGAGCTACTCGTGTCATGTCAGTTGGTGTCAAATTTTCCTTTTGACTTCTAGCCATCCCATCTTATCAACGGATCTTCTCTTCTTATCAGGATATGGTTACAGATGTGTAAAAGCTGTAAAACATCACTGTTGTTCATAAATGTTATGGTGGTTTGTAAATCACCCAGCTAAAATTTGGAGTGTATGCCAGTGTTCAGCCAGTTTTTAAGTTCCTAGGGTTTAAGGACTTGGTACTACTCTGCTTTGTGTTGAGGCCTCTAGCATTTTGTCCTCCAAAATGTTCCTGGTAAACTACATTTGGCCTATAACACGGACCCCCATTTTAACATTAAAATCTTTTTTGCCTATTTTCCTCCAAATTTGGGGTGCCATCCTATAGTCTGCAAAACATGGTATGTTTATGCATTACAAGAAAAGAATGAAAAAATAAAAAGTCTCAGTGTGTGTGTGTGTGTGTGTGTTATATATATATTTTCATATTTCAGAATATGGTGTTTTTCTTTCTGCTATAAGAAAAGTTACAAGTCCTGAAAGGGGAGAAGATTGCTCACACATTAGATCTATTATCTATTGGATTTTATAATGATATACTGTGTATACTGTATATACTATGCTGCCTTTCCAATGAAACACTATAATTCAATGTTTTTTTCAATGACCCATACAGTATGTCAGTAATGATCTGATTTCAGGATTTATCCTGAAATGTTTTTCATCAGGTTTGTAGACAGGATAGGATACCTCCTACGATTAAGGGCACAAATAGTGCCAGAAACGCATCAGAGGGTCTATATGGAGCCGTGCATGGAATCTTTTAATACACAAATAAAGAAAACCAGTTTATACCTTTTTTATCTTTGGAAGTGCCAGCTCGCCTTTATTTTCTACTGGTGCGTATTTAAGTTTTGGACAATAGTGGAGCAACACACATTATTATATTATAGAGATCGTTAAAATTAGCCATGAGTCCAGACTTTTTTTGTTTTTACATTAACCCTAATAAACTGAGTTCAGTCATCCTTTACCACTTTGTATACACTTTTATGCATAGACAATGCCTACTCATATGCTTGATGTCTTAATGGTGGGAACTGCTCTCTGCTCCTTAAGTTACAGCACTGGGTGTGTTACTGTACCTTTTGAAATCCACCCTGTCCTTTTTACTTACTGGAAATGGGAACACTTCTTTCTCTAGTGATAGTCTATGTTGCTCTTTGTTGGATTCCTGTGAAATATAATGCTTCAGCATAGTTCACTGTAATATGGCTGTTTTCTCACTGTCAATTGTCACAGAAGAAATCGTGACACAAAGGAGTCCTCTTTTTTACTTGCCTAAAGGGTATATCCGGGACTGTGTCTAAGCACTAACCTGCCACTGCTACCTACTTGCCTGCCTATTGTGCCCGGTGCCATTCTTCACCAGCAGAGAGTGGTCATAGACCGCTCCTGCCGGCGATACAATGGCTTCATCAACAATGTTTGCTTCTTATCCGCTCCTCTCTGCAGACTGTGCGGGACAGCCAACATCCTACTGCTGGACAGCCGGCTTCCCATTAAGGCTGCATTCACACATCCGTTTTTTCCTGTGCGGCCCAATCCGGCGGTTTGCAGAAAAACTGCAACCGTTGTTTCTTTGCCGCTGGTTGCGTTTTTTTTTTGCATAGACTTACATTAGTGCCGTATTGTGCCGCATGGGCTTGCGTTCCGTCTGTTTTTTGCCGCATGCGGCAGATTTAGCCGATGTGGCGGCCGGATGGAACATTGCCTGGCACGTTTTTTTTGTCCGGCAAAAAAACCCGCATTGCGCCGCATCCGGCCCATGCGGCGTGATTTGCAATGCAAATTGTGGCAAACACCGCATCCGGCCGCCGCATGCGTTTTGTTTCCACTGCGCATGCTCAGTAGCCTGCCGCAAGTGGCAAAAACCGGACGGGCCGCATGTAAAAACCGTATGCAAAGGATGCGGTATTGTCGCCGCATCCGTTGCATAGGTTTTAAAGCCGGATTGGCCGCCTCTGCAAAACCGGAGGTGTGAAAGCAGACTAAGGCAGCAGGGAGCCGACTGGCAATCAGCATGACATTGGCTGTCCCTCTCAGTCTACAGAGCAGAAAAGAAGCCTCCCGCTCTGTTGACGAACAGCTCAACAGCAAATACTACCTGCCTATTAGTGCTGAAGCGCGTCATATTATTTATTTTTTTTGTGACAAAGTAACTTTATTAAAACATGTATTTTAGACAAATGACACACCAAAATGCGTTAAACGCTGGAAAAAAAGCAGCTCTTTTGTTGCAATAAAAAATACAAAAACGCCCTGTGTGAACATAGAAAATAAATAAAGCTATTTGGCTAATTGTATACATTATCTTCACAAAAACGGCCAGCGGAATACTGCTGGGATTTTCCTGAAGCATCTTCTGCTTCAAAAACTCATCAGGAATGCTGCTCCTAAAAGACGCCATAACACTTCTGAAGGTTATCGCATTTTACAGTTTGTCAAGTGGAGAAAAGTGCACAGACGTACTGCTTATGAGCTGAAACAAGAGCGTTCCTTTTAGAGAACCCTTCCATTATGGGTGACTAGGTTGAGCCATTGGACCTTGTATAACAAATTCTGCTATATCCTAGGCCTCATTCATGTGTCCTTGTTGAACGCAAGTGTTGCATTTGTTATATTCACGGATAGAACACGTACCAATTATGTATGTTGCTGTTCAAATACCCGTGTCTTTACACTGACTGTGCCCATGCAAAACTCATGGAGTTATGTCCTCCAATCTGCCGAAAAGAGGAATGTTACGTCTGAGCCCGTAAAAAACACATATATCACATAGATGACATCAGTGCTGTACGTACATTGCAAAGTAGTGGAGAAGCTTTGTAATTTTATTTTACTCATTAGCCCATCTCTGAAAAACACGGATGACAAACTGATTGTAAACACCCCCCAAAAAAACGCATAATGGCCACACAGATGACATAACAGACAACAGTATCATTTTTTTTTCATGTACATGTTTGAGTACGGACGTGTGAATGAGGCCTGATGGGTATTCACATTATGGCAAGTTATCACAAGTTGCATAGCCATACGTTCTGTGTTTTTGTTTTTTTTTTTAGTTTTTTTTTTTTCTCCAACCCCCTTCACGATATTAGACGTACCTGTATATCCTATATTGCAGCGCGTTCCCTCAAATGGATGTACCTGTATGTCCTGGCGACCATGTACGTACAGGAACTGTGAATACGAGATTGCCGCTAGGAGCTTGGCTTAAGTGATCGGGCCGGTGGCCACATGGTCCCTGGCAGTTGAACTCCTAAATCAATAGTGATCGCAGTACTTAGGAGGCTGGGAAAGGGATGCACTTGGAACCCCTGCAACATGATCACAGGTTCCCAATTGTTGATATGGCAACGTGAGGTCAAATTCTGACATCTGGGTGACCTGGCTACATTGGCCTGTTAGACTACGATCCTTGCATGGCAATGCATTACATTAGCGATCAGATGAATAAAACGTAATGTCCCATAGAGGGAGTAAGTAAAAAAGTTAAAAAAAAAAAGTAAAAAATTCCCAAATTAAAAAACAGAAGAACTCAAATATTATACCAATAAACATGTACATTTATGTATAGACAAAAAAAGTACACATATATGGTATCGCCGCATCTAGAACAACCTGAGCTATGAATCTGTCACACTAGTTATTGCCTTTAGTGAAGATCATTAAAAAATGGTAAAAATTAGGCTTTTATATTAAACCCCTGGAAAAAAAAGTTGAATAAACTGCAATCAAAAAGTCAAATATAACTAATTATGGTATCCCCAAAAAAGGTCAACTCTTCATTAGTGAAGGGTGAACCAGGACTGTAAAATTCAGGATCCATACCGGATACCTAGTATCCGCTCACTGACCCAGGATACGGAGTTGTCAGGGAACTCGGTATAACTATCTGGATTCGACCACTATGATAATTTTTAAAACATAAATATAAAGGAAAAAGAGAGAAAATAGGGAATAATGCAGGAGCATTACACTTACCGAGTCTCCTGCGCAGCTGTAAACCTACATCTGGAGCCGCTCATTACCCTCATACATATTCATTGCTTTCCCTTCCCACCGGCAGTACTGGCGTCTGATTGGTTGCAGTCAGACCAGTTACCCCCACCCTGTGTGTCTGATTGCTTGGAATCAATCTGCCAATGTGCTGTGGCATCCGCAGTCCATTCCAGCAAATCTGCACTGCAATATGGCGCGCCTTCCTTCTCAAATTTGCACTTTGCCTAAAAGTGGTTTTCAATGACATATGGTATATTGGCAAATTCAGGAGAAATTGTGTAAGGGCACAAAGTCAAAGTTTGAAAGCTGCGAAATTTCAAACTTCTGGTATTTTTCACAAACTTAAAAAAATATATTTACCACTAACGTGAAGTACAATATGTCACAAAGAAAACACAATCTCAGGATAACTGGGATCCGTTGAAGCGTTCCAGAGTTATTTCCACAGAAAGTGACACTTGTAAGAATTGTAAAATTCGGCCCGGTCAGGAAGGTTAAAACTGGTTTTGGCAGTAAGGGGTTAATTCCGCCTTCTAACCATCCCCTGCACTTAAAGGGTTCTCTGGCATTTCTCACGCTACATCTACATGCATGCACAATCAGCAAATATCTGCACCTGTTCTAGTCATAGTACAGAGGAGTGACACCTGTTGATCATATATACATACCGGACGTGTAGATACAGTGTCACCAGCACCGCTCATCTTTTGATGCAGACGTGACGGTCACAGGAGAACGCATGTAGGTGCAATAGAATTGTTCGCTTTTTATATTCACTCTGTTGGAAAAAAGACACTATCAGAAGATATCACTACAATCTGGAGCTGCCGGGTGCATTTAAAACAATTTTTTTCTTGTATAGCACCTTTCTTATGTAGTCACTCATTGCTGCCGACATGGCATGTGATGATGAAAATGGATGTAGTTTAGGTAGTACAGCAGTAGTCCGCCCCGAATGCACTTCCAGCCTTATTAAAAACGGTAATCTGGCTCAATTTCCTGCCACATCCTGGGGAAGGGCAGGTACTGTTATATCTGCCAGTTCGCCCATGACTCAGCAGATATACAGTATATAAATGTGACGCTATGGGCCCTGTTAACTTCATGAAGTGTGAGTGAGTGGAATCTGATCACCTCTTATTGGCATTACAAGTATCTATTACCTAATGTGCAGTTAGGCACTGGGGTGCCGGCTTTCAATCAGCCTGACATCAGCAGTGACGCCCCATTGACAGAGCAGAGATGAAGAGAAGAAGCTGCTCTGTCGACGTGACATAACCAGGAGCCGCAAGTGCAATCTGTGCCGAGTCTGAGCCAGCGAAGATCGGCACTGTGCAGAACAGGCAGGTGGTTAGCAACTACCTGCCTGTATGTTCTTAGCCCTTTTAGGGGAAAAAAAAGCAAAGTCCTGGATAACCCCTTTTTATTTAGTGTCTAAAGTGGATTTCCGACTCCCTTTTATAAACATTTTATATGATCCAATCCTAATGCTTTATCTTTTACAACTGATCTTTGACAGGAACAAGAGTGCCTAAAGGGGGCTTTACAGGCTTTACACGCTGCGACATCGCTAATGCGGAGTCGTTGGGGTCACGGAATTTGTGACGCACATCCGGCCGCATTAGCAATGTTGCTGCGTGTGACACCGATGAGCGATTTTGCATCGTTGCAAAAACGTGCAAAATCGCTCATCGGTGACATGGGGGTCCATTCTCGATTATCGTTACTGCAGCAGTAACGATGTAGTTCGTCGCTCCTGCGGCAGCACACATCGCTATGTGTGATGCCGCAGGAACGAGGAAGCTCTCCTTACCTGCCTCCCGGCCGCTATGAGGAAGGAAGGAGGTGGGCGGGATGTTACGTCCCGCTTAGCTCCGCCGCTCCGCTGCTGTTGGACGGCCGCTCAGTGACGTCGCTGTGACGCCGCACGGACCGCCCCCCTTAGAAAGGAGGCGGTTCAGCGGTCACAGCGACGTCGCCTGGCAGGTAAGTATGTGTGACAGGTCTGGGCGATGTTGTGCGGCACGGGCAGCGATTTGCCCGTGTCGCGCAACCGATGGGGGCGGGTACCCCCACTAGCGATATCGGGACCGATATCGCAGTGTGTAAAGTAGCCTTTAGTCCTCCTTTGTTATATTATAATATTTATTCATTTATATAGCGCTATTAATTCCTCCTATAATTGCTTTACATACATTGGCAACTATGGGATCGGTTACACCGTATCTCTATGATGTGACCCGGTCCCGCTGCAGGCAGGTAACCTGTAACAAAATATGACTTAACTTTGTCAAATGGCTAACGATGATACTGTTATAATGAATAGAAGCTATTCCTTCCCTGATACAAAGAAACAATGTGACAAATATCAAGGTAAGGGAATAGGCGTATTATTCAGTGTTAAAGGCAGAAATATTGAGTTACCATCATATATTTCATTGTTTCTGGCACTGACGTCTTCAGCTATTCCTGTTAAACTGGTATTGGAAGGGAATGTCAAAACACTGGCTGCCCCACATGGCCTAAGAGGTAGAGGACACAGATTTTATCTGAGCGACAAACTCTGTCATAGAAGATCCTATATCAGTTTCCTTGCTGTTATGGGAAAAATGAAAATTCTGAGGCTAAGTTCACATGATTATACAGTAGAGACCAAAAGTTTGGACACACCTTCTCATCTCTAGAACAACTGTTAAGAGGAGACTTTGTGCAGCAGGCCTTCATGGTAAAATAGCTGCTAGGAATCCAGTGCTAAGGACAGGCAACAAGCAGAAAAGACTTGTTTGGGCTAAAGAACACAAGGAATGCACATTAGACCAGTGGAAATATGTACTTTGGTCTGATGAGTCCAAATTTGAGATCTTTGGATCCAACCACCGTGTCTTTGTAGAAAAAGGTGAACGGATGGACTCTACATAGCTGGTTCCCACTGTGAAGCATGGAGAAGGAGGTGTGATTGTGTGGGGGTGCTTTGCTGCTGACACTGTTGGGGATTAATTCAAAATTGAAGGCATACTGAACCAGCATGGCTACCACAGCATCTTGCAGCGGTGTGCTATTCCATCCGGTTTGCGTTTAGTTGGACCATCATTTATTTTTCAACAGGACAATGACCCCAAACACATCTCCAGGCTGTGTAAGGGCTATTTGACTAAGAAGGAGAGTGATGGGGTGCTACGCCAGATGACCTGGTCCCCACAATCACCAGACCTGAACCCAATCGAGATGGTTTGGGGTGAGCTGGACCGCAGAGTGAAGGCAAAAGGGCCAACAAGTGCTAAGCATGTCTGGGAACTCCTTCAAAACTGTTGGAAAACCATTTCTGGTGACTACCTCTTGAAGCTAATCAAGAGAGTGCCAAGAGTGTGCAAAGTAGTAATGAAAGCAAAAGGTGGCTATTTTGAAGAACCTAGAATATAAGACATATTTTCGGTTGTTTCACACTTTAAGTATTTAATTCCACATGTTTTAATTAATGGTTTTGATGCCTTTAATGTGAATCTACAATTTTCAGAGTCGTGAAAATAAAGAAAACCCATTGAATGAAAAGGTGTGTGCAAACATTTTGCTCTGTACTGTGATATAGATATATATTTCTCATTAAACAATGGCCCTTAACCAAATACCCCAAGCCTCTGGTTGCCATGGCAAATGAGTGCTTGTCAGAAGTGTTGGCCGCCATCTAGAAGACTTTTCACTGCTGTTGTTAAACTGATGCGATTGGAGCCAACTCTGATCGCATCAGCTACTGTTAGCTGTCGGCCATGTAATACAGCCAGCATCCATGCTGCATGGAGTGAGCGCAGCTCCCAGTCCAATCCAAACATGGTTGCTGTACTGCTAATAGATTAATCAAATTAGGGTAAAAGGCTATTTTCTTAGTTTATATTGTCAGTTTGGGCTGACAAACTCCCTTTTAAAGTAATTGAAAGTAGTATTTGTGTCCTGCATTCTCTACCAGGCCTAGAGATCTGTGCAGTTTCCGTTCTGCTTATTTTACTTAGACCTATAGAATTGTAAACCTTATTGAAAATCTCTACTTGATAGATCTTAACTGTTAACTCTTGACCTTTTTTTGCTTTTTCTCATACTTCTCCTGTTTAAAAGCAGTCTTTAGAAATTCTCGTATCAGTTGCGAGACTGCTCGTAAGATGATGACACCAAGCCCTTATGTTCTACCTGTATGAATGGTTGAACTTGTCATTCAAGAGGGTGTAGCTTCCTGCCCTTAGGCTTTAAAGCTTTCAAAGATTTTCGTTCCCTGCATCATACAATAACTGGTTTTTCAAAGTTATTTGCTCATTTCTGGTTCTGTGCTGTGTTTTTGTTCTTTCATATTTAAGGTGTGGATTGTGAGATCTAGGATAGGGAACACAGCCAGCATGTTGCGTGTTAGGGCAAATTACTATTCCAGCAAGTCTTAAGAAGAAAAAAGCCATCCGGTATTAAGATTCAGTTGGTTACCATTTTAGATGCTTTTGTTAGTTAAAAAAAAAAAAAAAAACTATAGTAATGATATAATTATATAATTAGTACTTGGCATATAGTCATGTTTTGAGTCTCCTTGTAGATAGGAGCATGGCTAACGTCTGGAATTACTGTGTGACACACAGCAAAAGAGTGTTCTCTTTTATTAAAGGTGGTGAGGGCAAAGGAAAGTAGGATAAGGATCAGAGGTGAGATATAAAGTGGCTGGGCTGGGCTTCAAGAATATGTGGGAAGTAAAGAGGGTAAAATATGGCTTGTGCACTACGTCAGTCAGTGTGCGTGTGCGCAACTATACAGGCTTCAGTGGGATCCATACTGTATGTACTGAGGCGATTTTTTTTTCTAAATTCTTCTGATCATATGAAGGGTTCCTGGTAAAGTCACATTTCCTTCTGTTTTAATAGATTTATACTCTAGATTCCATTTAGCGGGCCACAAATTAGCTATATATTAGCCTGCTGGGTCTACAAGGCAAAACCACTTGAACCTGCAATCTATAATGTTACGTAGGTCAACCTGAGTAACTTTAAGATTTCCAGCAGCTGTTTTCCTGTATTATCATAATGCTAGCTTTAATATGACAATTCTAATAAAACTGTAATACTCAGTCTATAACCTGACATATTTGGGAAAATCAATACTGCCAATTTCAAAATATCAACTTTTAGGATATATGCAAATAAATTTGGAAATGAGAATAGAAACAAACATTCCAGAGAAATGGACACGGTAACATAAAATAATAGTTAAACAGATGCTATAGAACAGGGTTCCCCAACTCTAGTCCTCAACTCAAGGGCCACCAACAGTGCATGTTTTCAGGATTTCCTTAGCATTGCATGGGTGTTGGAATCTTCACCTGTGCAGGTGATTAAATTATGACCTGTGCAATACTTAGGAAATCCTGAAAACATGCACCGTTTGTGGCTCTTGAGGACTGGAGTCGGGGAACCCTACTGTAAAGAAACGCATAGGATGCACTGTATGCAAGAGTTGAAATCTAAGGTATGTGCACACTCCCTGAACAAGCGCTCAATAAATGTTAATGATTATATAAACCGCAATGTAAAAACTACTTGCTGTGCATGTGTTACTTTTTTGTAAATTGTTTACAATTCCTGGCTGTCAGTCAGTCTAAAAGGTTGGTGAACCTGAATATTTAGGAAAGTAAAAGTGAGGGTCTTGTTTTAAGAGAATATCTGTGCTTGCAGAATTATTTGGGAAAATTTTGAAATTTTTGATTTAGTTGTCATCTCAATTGTTTTCATCTGAAGTGAAAATAATAACCAAACAACTCATAATGTACAAAACTATGTTTCTGATACTTAATAATAGTCATTTAGCTTTACATCCATGGAGTAAAGTCAGTTTCTTAATCTGTTGACAATTTAAGAAAGTCCCACAAATTATCGGGTTTAGGCTTGGTGAGAATGGGGCCATGTCATAAGGTGAAAGAATAAAGGCCTTTTTTGGCTAGTCAAGTAGGGGAGCACTTCAATGTATGTGATGGAGCATTGTCCTGCATAAAATCATTGTTTTTTTGAAAGAGGCAGACTTTTTAATGTAACATGCTTGAAGAAAATGTCTTCTAAAAACTGGAAGTAGGTTTGGGAGTTGATTTTGAGTCCATCTTTAACCAAAAAAGTCCAACTAGCTAATCTTTAATATGGCCCACAGTAGTACTCTTCCACCTTGCTGAAGTCTGAGTCGAAGTGTAGGTTTTTACCTGATAATGAGCCAGCCATGAGCCTATCAAGTCTGATCAGTCATCTTTTAAGTCTGTAAAACCTTCTTCAAATTTGTCTTTACATATTTCTTGGTCCAGTCTTGATGTTTTAACGTCTGTGTGTTATTTGGTGGTGTTCAGTTTTCAGCCTTCCTTACCTTGCATGTCTCTCAGAAATGAATACTTTGTACTTCTGGGCACTCCAGGGGATTGCTGTTTTGGAATATAACAAGAGTGGAATCACAATTTTCAAAACCTTTTGATTCATTCAGTGTCAAGTATGAGGGCCACGTGCAGACACAGGACCACGTGCAGACATACATGCACTTATGGAACTTTACTTGCTGTCAATGAGAATTTTATGGTTAACTGAGGAATGTTCTGCTCCACTGATGGCACTTCTAATAATCCTTGCTCACCAATAAAGTCCCAGATGTACTTGATGGGGACAAGTCCAGAGATGCTGCAGGCCATGGTAGCACATTTAGACCACAGTAGCAGTACTAATTGACAATTCCACTGGTTTCATGACCAAATCAATGTAATGCCAAGCTACTTGTGTACCTAGAATGAAGGCTAGATAGGTCTGGTTAATGTACATGATGCCACCCCACACTAATCCTGGGAAAAGGACTGGTGTGACGTTCTCTCATAAAGGCCTCTTTAATGCTTGTCCCTTATTGTCTTCAGACCAATATCTAGCTATCATTGTGTCCAAGAGAAAATTGGGATTCGTTCCTGAGGATGATAGACCTCTATTCTGGCCTTTTGTCTCCATCAGAAGAGGCTTTCAAAAGTGAATATTGCAATTTCAATATTCCAGAGTGTACATTTATTTCTATTTGCATAACTATTTTGGATGCTGCATTAAATAAAAAAAAAAAACTTCTATAAAACCCCTTTTTTCCCACCTCCGTGCCTTTCCATGTTTTACTTCCATGTTTTTCCACTGCCATCACGTCCTACGCTGAATTTCGGCTCAGTGCACATGATCCCAGATTTTAGGTCATGCGCACTACTTCAGTTTGAAGCTAGGACGCATACACCCGGCTTCATAGTGCGCATAACCCAAGCTCCGGGGTCATGTGCACTGAGCCGAAATCCAGTGTCATGCGATGGTGACAGTGGAGAGGTGAGTGAGATCATCCTCTGACGCTGCACATTCATTAGCATGCTAGCACACTCACAGGGGCGTACTAACATGCTAATGGGGCTGACTAGCCAGGGGAACTAACGTCCAGGGGACTAGTCCCCTCACTCATTAGCATACGATAAAAGATCTTTAGAAATACTTTTTCTAAGCATTTATTTATCTGCTAGTGTATACAGGGACAGTTAAGGCCCCGTCACACAGAGAGATAAATCTTTGGCAGATCTGTGGTTGCAGTGAAATGCTGTTTTTCTTGTCCTGATGAAGAAGGCGGACATGCCTTTGAAACGCGTTGACTTGTCCTAAATAAAGAAAATAAAGTAAAGAATCCATCACATCGTCTGGCTTCATGGTTTTAGCGCAGTATTGAACCCGACTTTCTTATCCATTTATAATTATCCATAGAGAATGCACGCGGGTCCTTTTGTATAGTTTTTGGAAGGAATTACTGTAACTCTAACAGATGAAATAGCTGCACTCTGAAATGCTAAAGTATGCAAAACATTGAATATAGGAATTTGGACTGCTAAGGAAATAAATTTTAAAATTAAGACAATTAGTCTATAAACCTCATTTGCCAAGTGTTTGCTCAGACATCTTATCCAGATTGTTTTGTAATATTGCACTTACAAGGTCAGTTTCTAATATCCTACATAGTTTGGTGTCATCAGCAAAGACTGACACTTTACTCTCAAGCCCATCCACAAGGTCATTAATAAAGAGATTAAAAAGAATCAGTCCTAGCACAGATCCCTGCGGTACCCCACTGCTGACTGTAACTCATTTAGAGAATGTACTGTTTATTATGGCTTTGTTTCCTATCTTTTAGCCCTTTACCAATCTGCTTGGTTTCCCCTAGTCCTTGCTTCTGGAGCTTCAGTATAAGGCTATTATGTGGTACAGTATGAAATGCCTTTGCAAAAGTAGAAATTAATCACATCAGTTGCATTACCAATATCCAGATTTTCACTTCCCTCCTCATAGCACCCCAACATGTTGGTTAGACACGACTTATCTTTCATGAATCCATGCTGGTTATTATAATATTCTCTGTAATATGTATCTTCGTGTCATCTCTTGTAATGACCTCAAAGTTTGCATACCACTGATGTCAGACTTAAGGTGGTTTTACACGCTACGACATCGCTAAAGCGATGTCGTTGGGGTCACGGATTTTGTGATGCACATCCGGCCGCGTGTGACACCTATTAGCGATTTTGAATCGTTGCAAAAACTTTCCAAAATCTCTAATCGGTGACATCCCCCCTAATCTCAATTATCGTTGCTGCTGCAGTAACAATGTTCGTCGTTCCTGCGCCACATAGCTTTCTCATGAGCCAGATCAGACACCCCCATACTTTGCACTGACGAGGGGCAAGCACCCCGAAACACCGTGTCTGCAAATTGGGATTCTGATCTGGCTTATATATCCTGAGTCATATTGCAAAGGATTGTTGAAAATCCACTTGTGACTTTTAGGATCGCTACGTCCAATAGGTGGCGCTGTGCTAGAGTTTGTCTCCTTTACTGGAGAGACAATTTGAATATTTCCCAGAGGGGCATTGCAGCTATAAGTCCCCTTACCTGGCAGCCAGACTGGCTTGCAAAGTCTCCTTAAGGAGAATAGTGTTCCCCCGTGGTCCCCACATAGCTTTCTCATGAGCCAGATCAGACACCCCCATACTTTGCACTGACGAGGGGCAAGCACCCCGAAACACCGTGTCTGCAAATTGGGATTCTGATCTGGCTTATATATCCTGAGTCATATTGCAAAGGATTGTTGAAAATCCACTTGTGACTTTTAGGATCGCTACGTCCAATAGGTGGCGCTGTGCTAGAGTTTGTCTCCTTTACTGGAGAGACAATTTGAATATTTCCCAGAGGGGCATTGCAGCTATAAGTCCCCTTACCTGGCAGCCAGACTGGCTTGCAAAGTCTCCTTAAGGAGAATAGTGTTCCCCCGTGGTCCCCACATAGCTTTCTCATGAGCCAGATCAGACACCCCCATACTTTGCACTGACGAGGGGCAAGCACCCCGAAACACCGTGTCTGCAAATTGGGATTCTGATCTGGCTTATATATCCTGAGTCATATTGCAAAGGATTGTTGAAAATCCACTTGTGACTTTTAGGATCGCTACGTCCAATAGGTGGCGCTGTGCTAGAGTTTGTCTCCTTTACTGGAGAGACAATTTGAATATTTCCCAGAGGGGCATTGCAGCTATAAGTCCCCTTACCTGGCAGCCAGACTGGCTTGCAAAGTCTCCTTAAGGAGAATAGTGTTCCCCCGTGGTCCCCACATAGCTTTCTCATGAGCCAGATCAGACACCCCCATACTTTGCACTGACGAGGGGCAAGCACCCCGAAACACCGTGTCTGCAAATTGGGATTCTGATCTGGCTTATATATCCTGAGTCATATTGCAAAGGATTGTTGAAAATCCACTTGTGACTTTTAGGATCGCTACGTCCAATAGGTGGCGCTGTGCTAGAGTTTGTCTCCTTTACTGGAGAGACAATTTGAATATTTCCCAGAGGGGCATTGCAGCTATAAGTCCCCTTACCTGGCAGCCAGACTGGCTTGCAAAGTCTCCTTAAGGAGAATAGTGTTCCCCCGTGGTCCCCACATAGCTTTCTCATGAGCCAGATCAGACACCCCCATACTTTGCACTGACGAGGGGCAAGCACCCCGAAACACCGTGTCTGCAAATTGGGATTCTGATCTGGCTTATATATCCTGAGTCATATTGCAAAGGATTGTTGAAAATCCACTTGTGACTTTTAGGATCGCTACGTCCAATAGGTGGCGCTGTGCTAGAGTTTGTCTCCTTTACTGGAGAGACAATTTGAATATTTCCCAGAGGGGCATTGCAGCTATAAGTCCCCTTACCTGGCAGCCAGACTGGCTTGCAAAGTCTCCTTAAGGAGAATAGTGTTCCCCCGTGGTCCCCACATAGCTTTCTCATGAGCCAGATCAGACACCCCCATACTTTGCACTGACGAGGGGCAAGCACCCCGAAACACCGTGTCTGCAAATTGGGATTCTGATCTGGCTTATATATCCTGAGTCATATTGCAAAGGATTGTTGAAAATCCACTTGTGACTTTTAGGATCGCTACGTCCAATAGGTGGCGCTGTGCTAGAGTTTGTCTCCTTTACTGGAGAGACAATTTGAATATTTCCCAGAGGGGCATTGCAGCTATAAGTCCCCTTACCTGGCAGCCAGACTGGCTTGCAAAGTCTCCTTAAGGAGAATAGTGTTCCCCCGTGGTCCCCACATAGCTTTCTCATGAGCCAGATCAGACACCCCCATACTTTGCACTGACGAGGGGCAAGCACCCCGAAACACCGTGTCTGCAAATTGGGATTCTGATCTGGCTTATATATCCTGAGTCATATTGCAAAGGATTGTTGAAAATCCACTTGTGACTTTTAGGATCGCTACGTCCAATAGGTGGCGCTGTGCTAGAGTTTGTCTCCTTTACTGGAGAGACAATTTGAATATTTCCCAGAGGGGCATTGCAGCTATAAGTCCCCTTACCTGGCAGCCAGACTGGCTTGCAAAGTCTCCTTAAGGAGAATAGTGTTCCCCCGTGGTCCCCACATAGCTTTCTCATGAGCCAGATCAGACACCCCCATACTTTGCACTGACGAGGGGCAAGCACCCCGAAACACCGTGTCTGCAAATTGGGATTCTGATCTGGCTTATATATCCTGAGTCATATTGCAAAGGATTGTTGAAAATCCACTTGTGACTTTTAGGATCGCTACGTCCAATAGGTGGCGCTGTGCTAGAGTTTGTCTCCTTTACTGGAGAGACAATTTGAATATTTCCCAGAGGGGCATTGCAGCTATAAGTCCCCTTACCTGGCAGCCAGACTGGCTTGCAAAGTCTCCTTAAGGAGAATAGTGTTCCCCCGTGGTCCCCACATAGCTTTCTCATGAGCCAGATCAGACACCCCCATACTTTGCACTGACGAGGGGCAAGCACCCCGAAACACCGTGTCTGCAAATTGGGATTCTGATCTGGCTTATATATCCTGAGTCATATTGCAAAGGATTGTTGAAAATCCACTTGTGACTTTTAGGATCGCTACGTCCAATAGGTGGCGCTGTGCTAGAGTTTGTCTCCTTTACTGGAGAGACAATTTGAATATTTCCCAGAGGGGCATTGCAGCTATAAGTCCCCTTACCTGGCAGCCAGACTGGCTTGCAAAGTCTCCTTAAGGAGAATAGTGTTCCCCCGTGGTCCCCACATAGCTTTCTCATGAGCCAGATCAGACACCCCCATACTTTGCACTGACGAGGGGCAAGCACCCCGAAACACCGTGTCTGCAAATTGGGATTCTGATCTGGCTTATATATCCTGAGTCATATTGCAAAGGATTGTTGAAAATCCACTTGTGACTTTTAGGATCGCTACGTCCAATAGGTGGCGCTGTGCTAGAGTTTGTCTCCTTTACTGGAGAGACAATTTGAATATTTCCCAGAGGGGCATTGCAGCTATAAGTCCCCTTACCTGGCAGCCAGACTGGCTTGCAAAGTCTCCTTAAGGAGAATAGTGTTCCCCCGTGGTCCCCACATAGCTTTCTCATGAGCCAGATCAGACACCCCCATACTTTGCACTGACGAGGGGCAAGCACCCCGAAACACCGTGTCTGCAAATTGGGATTCTGATCTGGCTTATATATCCTGAGTCATATTGCAAAGGATTGTTGAAAATCCACTTGTGACTTTTAGGATCGCTACGTCCAATAGGTGGCGCTGTGCTAGAGTTTGTCTCCTTTACTGGAGAGACAATTTGAATATTTCCCAGAGGGGCATTGCAGCTATAAGTCCCCTTACCTGGCAGCCAGACTGGCTTGCAAAGTCTCCTTAAGGAGAATAGTGTTCCCCCGTGGTCCCCACATAGCTTTCTCATGAGCCAGATCAGACACCCCCATACTTTGCACTGACGAGGGGCAAGCACCCCGAAACACCGTGTCTGCAAATTGGGATTCTGATCTGGCTTATATATCCTGAGTCATATTGCAAAGGATTGTTGAAAATCCACTTGTGACTTTTAGGATCGCTACGTCCAATAGGTGGCGCTGTGCTAGAGTTTGTCTCCTTTACTGGAGAGACAATTTGAATATTTCCCAGAGGGGCATTGCAGCTATAAGTCCCCTTACCTGGCAGCCAGACTGGCTTGCAAAGTCTCCTTAAGGAGAATAGTGTTCCCCCGTGGTCCCCACATAGCTTTCTCATGAGCCAGATCAGACACCCCCATACTTTGCACTGACGAGGGGCAAGCACCCCGAAACACCGTGTCTGCAAATTGGGATTCTGATCTGGCTTATATATCCTGAGTCATATTGCAAAGGATTGTTGAAAATCCACTTGTGACTTTTAGGATCGCTACGTCCAATAGGTGGCGCTGTGCTAGAGTTTGTCTCCTTTACTGGAGAGACAATTTGAATATTTCCCAGAGGGGCATTGCAGCTATAAGTCCCCTTACCTGGCAGCCAGACTGGCTTGCAAAGTCTCCTTAAGGAGAATAGTGTTCCCCCGTGGTCCCCACATAGCTTTCTCATGAGCCAGATCAGACACCCCCATACTTTGCACTGACGAGGGGCAAGCACCCCGAAACACCGTGTCTGCAAATTGGGATTCTGATCTGGCTTATATATCCTGAGTCATATTGCAAAGGATTGTTGAAAATCCACTTGTGACTTTTAGGATCGCTACGTCCAATAGGTGGCGCTGTGCTAGAGTTTGTCTCCTTTACTGGAGAGACAATTTGAATATTTCCCAGAGGGGCATTGCAGCTATAAGTCCCCTTACCTGGCAGCCAGACTGGCTTGCAAAGTCTCCTTAAGGAGAATAGTGTTCCCCCGTGGTCCCCACATAGCTTTCTCATGAGCCAGATCAGACACCCCCATACTTTGCACTGACGAGGGGCAAGCACCCCGAAACACCGTGTCTGCAAATTGGGATTCTGATCTGGCTTATATATCCTGAGTCATATTGCAAAGGATTGTTGAAAATCCACTTGTGACTTTTAGGATCGCTACGTCCAATAGGTGGCGCTGTGCTAGAGTTTGTCTCCTTTACTGGAGAGACAATTTGAATATTTCCCAGAGGGGCATTGCAGCTATAAGTCCCCTTACCTGGCAGCCAGACTGGCTTGCAAAGTCTCCTTAAGGAGAATAGTGTTCCCCCGTGGTCCCCACATAGCTTTCTCATGAGCCAGATCAGACACCCCCATACTTTGCACTGACGAGGGGCAAGCACCCCGAAACACCGTGTCTGCAAATTGGGATTCTGATCTGGCTTATATATCCTGAGTCATATTGCAAAGGATTGTTGAAAATCCACTTGTGACTTTTAGGATCGCTACGTCCAATAGGTGGCGCTGTGCTAGAGTTTGTCTCCTTTACTGGAGAGACAATTTGAATATTTCCCAGAGGGGCATTGCAGCTATAAGTCCCCTTACCTGGCAGCCAGACTGGCTTGCAAAGTCTCCTTAAGGAGAATAGTGTTCCCCCGTGGTCCCCACATAGCTTTCTCATGAGCCAGATCAGACACCCCCATACTTTGCACTGACGAGGGGCAAGCACCCCGAAACACCGTGTCTGCAAATTGGGATTCTGATCTGGCTTATATATCCTGAGTCATATTGCAAAGGATTGTTGAAAATCCACTTGTGACTTTTAGGATCGCTACGTCCAATAGGTGGCGCTGTGCTAGAGTTTGTCTCCTTTACTGGAGAGACAATTTGAATATTTCCCAGAGGGGCATTGCAGCTATAAGTCCCCTTACCTGGCAGCCAGACTGGCTTGCAAAGTCTCCTTAAGGAGAATAGTGTTCCCCCGTGGTCCCCACATAGCTTTCTCATGAGCCAGATCAGACACCCCCATACTTTGCACTGACGAGGGGCAAGCACCCCGAAACACCGTGTCTGCAAATTGGGATTCTGATCTGGCTTATATATCCTGAGTCATATTGCAAAGGATTGTTGAAAATCCACTTGTGACTTTTAGGATCGCTACGTCCAATAGGTGGCGCTGTGCTAGAGTTTGTCTCCTTTACTGGAGAGACAATTTGAATATTTCCCAGAGGGGCATTGCAGCTATAAGTCCCCTTACCTGGCAGCCAGACTGGCTTGCAAAGTCTCCTTAAGGAGAATAGTGTTCCCCCGTGGTCCCCACATAGCTTTCTCATGAGCCAGATCAGACACCCCCATACTTTGCACTGACGAGGGGCAAGCACCCCGAAACACCGTGTCTGCAAATTGGGATTCTGATCTGGCTTATATATCCTGAGTCATATTGCAAAGGATTGTTGAAAATCCACTTGTGACTTTTAGGATCGCTACGTCCAATAGGTGGCGCTGTGCTAGAGTTTGTCTCCTTTACTGGAGAGACAATTTGAATATTTCCCAGAGGGGCATTGCAGCTATAAGTCCCCTTACCTGGCAGCCAGACTGGCTTGCAAAGTCTCCTTAAGGAGAATAGTGTTCCCCCGTGGTCCCCACATAGCTTTCTCATGAGCCAGATCAGACACCCCCATACTTTGCACTGACGAGGGGCAAGCACCCCGAAACACCGTGTCTGCAAATTGGGATTCTGATCTGGCTTATATATCCTGAGTCATATTGCAAAGGATTGTTGAAAATCCACTTGTGACTTTTAGGATCGCTACGTCCAATAGGTGGCGCTGTGCTAGAGTTTGTCTCCTTTACTGGAGAGACAATTTGAATATTTCCCAGAGGGGCATTGCAGCTATAAGTCCCCTTACCTGGCAGCCAGACTGGCTTGCAAAGTCTCCTTAAGGAGAATAGTGTTCCCCCGTGGTCCCCACATAGCTTTCTCATGAGCCAGATCAGACACCCCCATACTTTGCACTGACGAGGGGCAAGCACCCCGAAACACCGTGTCTGCAAATTGGGATTCTGATCTGGCTTATATATCCTGAGTCATATTGCAAAGGATTGTTGAAAATCCACTTGTGACTTTTAGGATCGCTACGTCCAATAGGTGGCGCTGTGCTAGAGTTTGTCTCCTTTACTGGAGAGACAATTTGAATATTTCCCAGAGGGGCATTGCAGCTATAAGTCCCCTTACCTGGCAGCCAGACTGGCTTGCAAAGTCTCCTTAAGGAGAATAGTGTTCCCCCGTGGTCCCCACATAGCTTTCTCATGAGCCAGATCAGACACCCCCATACTTTGCACTGACGAGGGGCAAGCACCCCGAAACACCGTGTCTGCAAATTGGGATTCTGATCTGGCTTATATATCCTGAGTCATATTGCAAAGGATTGTTGAAAATCCACTTGTGACTTTTAGGATCGCTACGTCCAATAGGTGGCGCTGTGCTAGAGTTTGTCTCCTTTACTGGAGAGACAATTTGAATATTTCCCAGAGGGGCATTGCAGCTATAAGTCCCCTTACCTGGCAGCCAGACTGGCTTGCAAAGTCTCCTTAAGGAGAATAGTGTTCCCCCGTGGTCCCCACATAGCTTTCTCATGAGCCAGATCAGACACCCCCATACTTTGCACTGACGAGGGGCAAGCACCCCGAAACACCGTGTCTGCAAATTGGGATTCTGATCTGGCTTATATATCCTGAGTCATATTGCAAAGGATTGTTGAAAATCCACTTGTGACTTTTAGGATCGCTACGTCCAATAGGTGGCGCTGTGCTAGAGTTTGTCTCCTTTACTGGAGAGACAATTTGAATATTTCCCAGAGGGGCATTGCAGCTATAAGTCCCCTTACCTGGCAGCCAGACTGGCTTGCAAAGTCTCCTTAAGGAGAATAGTGTTCCCCCGTGGTCCCCACATAGCTTTCTCATGAGCCAGATCAGACACCCCCATACTTTGCACTGACGAGGGGCAAGCACCCCGAAACACCGTGTCTGCAAATTGGGATTCTGATCTGGCTTATATATCCTGAGTCATATTGCAAAGGATTGTTGAAAATCCACTTGTGACTTTTAGGATCGCTACGTCCAATAGGTGGCGCTGTGCTAGAGTTTGTCTCCTTTACTGGAGAGACAATTTGAATATTTCCCAGAGGGGCATTGCAGCTATAAGTCCCCTTACCTGGCAGCCAGACTGGCTTGCAAAGTCTCCTTAAGGAGAATAGTGTTCCCCCGTGGTCCCCACATAGCTTTCTCATGAGCCAGATCAGACACCCCCATACTTTGCACTGACGAGGGGCAAGCACCCCGAAACACCGTGTCTGCAAATTGGGATTCTGATCTGGCTTATATATCCTGAGTCATATTGCAAAGGATTGTTGAAAATCCACTTGTGACTTTTAGGATCGCTACGTCCAATAGGTGGCGCTGTGCTAGAGTTTGTCTCCTTTACTGGAGAGACAATTTGAATATTTCCCAGAGGGGCATTGCAGCTATAAGTCCCCTTACCTGGCAGCCAGACTGGCTTGCAAAGTCTCCTTAAGGAGAATAGTGTTCCCCCGTGGTCCCCACATAGCTTTCTCATGAGCCAGATCAGACACCCCCATACTTTGCACTGACGAGGGGCAAGCACCCCGAAACACCGTGTCTGCAAATTGGGATTCTGATCTGGCTTATATATCCTGAGTCATATTGCAAAGGATTGTTGAAAATCCACTTGTGACTTTTAGGATCGCTACGTCCAATAGGTGGCGCTGTGCTAGAGTTTGTCTCCTTTACTGGAGAGACAATTTGAATATTTCCCAGAGGGGCATTGCAGCTATAAGTCCCCTTACCTGGCAGCCAGACTGGCTTGCAAAGTCTCCTTAAGGAGAATAGTGTTCCCCCGTGGTCCCCACATAGCTTTCTCATGAGCCAGATCAGACACCCCCATACTTTGCACTGACGAGGGGCAAGCACCCCGAAACACCGTGTCTGCAAATTGGGATTCTGATCTGGCTTATATATCCTGAGTCATATTGCAAAGGATTGTTGAAAATCCACTTGTGACTTTTAGGATCGCTACGTCCAATAGGTGGCGCTGTGCTAGAGTTTGTCTCCTTTACTGGAGAGACAATTTGAATATTTCCCAGAGGGGCATTGCAGCTATAAGTCCCCTTACCTGGCAGCCAGACTGGCTTGCAAAGTCTCCTTAAGGAGAATAGTGTTCCCCCGTGGTCCCCACATAGCTTTCTCATGAGCCAGATCAGACACCCCCATACTTTGCACTGACGAGGGGCAAGCACCCCGAAACACCGTGTCTGCAAATTGGGATTCTGATCTGGCTTATATATCCTGAGTCATATTGCAAAGGATTGTTGAAAATCCACTTGTGACTTTTAGGATCGCTACGTCCAATAGGTGGCGCTGTGCTAGAGTTTGTCTCCTTTACTGGAGAGACAATTTGAATATTTCCCAGAGGGGCATTGCAGCTATAAGTCCCCTTACCTGGCAGCCAGACTGGCTTGCAAAGTCTCCTTAAGGAGAATAGTGTTCCCCCGTGGTCCCCACATAGCTTTCTCATGAGCCAGATCAGACACCCCCATACTTTGCACTGACGAGGGGCAAGCACCCCGAAACACCGTGTCTGCAAATTGGGATTCTGATCTGGCTTATATATCCTGAGTCATATTGCAAAGGATTGTTGAAAATCCACTTGTGACTTTTAGGATCGCTACGTCCAATAGGTGGCGCTGTGCTAGAGTTTGTCTCCTTTACTGGAGAGACAATTTGAATATTTCCCAGAGGGGCATTGCAGCTATAAGTCCCCTTACCTGGCAGCCAGACTGGCTTGCAAAGTCTCCTTAAGGAGAATAGTGTTCCCCCGTGGTCCCCACATAGCTTTCTCATGAGCCAGATCAGACACCCCCATACTTTGCACTGACGAGGGGCAAGCACCCCGAAACACCGTGTCTGCAAATTGGGATTCTGATCTGGCTTATATATCCTGAGTCATATTGCAAAGGATTGTTGAAAATCCACTTGTGACTTTTAGGATCGCTACGTCCAATAGGTGGCGCTGTGCTAGAGTTTGTCTCCTTTACTGGAGAGACAATTTGAATATTTCCCAGAGGGGCATTGCAGCTATAAGTCCCCTTACCTGGCAGCCAGACTGGCTTGCAAAGTCTCCTTAAGGAGAATAGTGTTCCCCCGTGGTCCCCACATAGCTTTCTCATGAGCCAGATCAGACACCCCCATACTTTGCACTGACGAGGGGCAAGCACCCCGAAACACCGTGTCTGCAAATTGGGATTCTGATCTGGCTTATATATCCTGAGTCATATTGCAAAGGATTGTTGAAAATCCACTTGTGACTTTTAGGATCGCTACGTCCAATAGGTGGCGCTGTGCTAGAGTTTGTCTCCTTTACTGGAGAGACAATTTGAATATTTCCCAGAGGGGCATTGCAGCTATAAGTCCCCTTACCTGGCAGCCAGACTGGCTTGCAAAGTCTCCTTAAGGAGAATAGTGTTCCCCCGTGGTCCCCACATAGCTTTCTCATGAGCCAGATCAGACACCCCCATACTTTGCACTGACGAGGGGCAAGCACCCCGAAACACCGTGTCTGCAAATTGGGATTCTGATCTGGCTTATATATCCTGAGTCATATTGCAAAGGATTGTTGAAAATCCACTTGTGACTTTTAGGATCGCTACGTCCAATAGGTGGCGCTGTGCTAGAGTTTGTCTCCTTTACTGGAGAGACAATTTGAATATTTCCCAGAGGGGCATTGCAGCTATAAGTCCCCTTACCTGGCAGCCAGACTGGCTTGCAAAGTCTCCTTAAGGAGAATAGTGTTCCCCCGTGGTCCCCACATAGCTTTCTCATGAGCCAGATCAGACACCCCCATACTTTGCACTGACGAGGGGCAAGCACCCCGAAACACCGTGTCTGCAAATTGGGATTCTGATCTGGCTTATATATCCTGAGTCATATTGCAAAGGATTGTTGAAAATCCACTTGTGACTTTTAGGATCGCTACGTCCAATAGGTGGCGCTGTGCTAGAGTTTGTCTCCTTTACTGGAGAGACAATTTGTATGCTTCCAAAGGAATCCAGGAAGTGTTATGTCTTTTCCTGCAAAAAGTCACTTGGAGGTTAGCATGACAATTGTAATATACTCCTTCACTGCCAAACAGCTACTAAATAAAAAAAGAATGTACATAGGTGTTGGCGAAAGCGAAAGTTTCTACAAGAGTGAATGACGTCTAGATCTTTTACTAGTTTTTAGTTTGCTGATTCTAAAAGTAATCATTAATGCTTACTGTGAAACGGTCTGAGGGTTAACACATAGCACACAACCTAAAGGGCAGAACGCCTTCACATCCTGTCTGGACGCTCCAGCTGTCATCACATTAGGTCCATACTTTCACATTACAAAAGTTTCACATAGTTGAAATTTGAAATCAATTAGCTGTTCATTCATGAACTATTGATGGGAAATTAGTGTGAAATAAGCAGATCTCGCGTAAAAGCTTTTACTGCATAATTATGTTTACCAAGTCACCACAAATCTATTGTTAAATTACAATTTTGTTAGTAATTTTTAGGCTATGTGTGCACTATAAAGTGACTTTTTCTTAAAAAAAAATTCGGACCCTGTGAAAGAATCCCGCACTTGCGACACAAATTGTTGAAAAACCGCACCCGCGTTTTTGCCGCGATTTGCAGCGGATTTTCCGCAAGTTGGTCCCCGCAGATTTTTACCATTATCTATGGCAAAAAACGCAGGTACCTGCGGAAAAGAAGTGACATGCACATTTTCTCAAGAAATTTTCTCAAGAAATTCTGCAGAAAGAATGTTGTTGACAAAAAAAACGTAGTGTGCGCACAGCTATTTTTTTTTCCCATAGGTTTTGCTGGGAAATGTCTGCAGAAAGGTTACAAACCTTTCTCGAGAAATTTCTGCAGCAAAACCGCGGGTAAAAACGCAGTGTGCGCACAAGGCCTTATGGTACTGTGGAAAAAATGCTACAAAGTAAAAACGCTTTAAAAAACAAACGTTAATTCTTAAAAATTAAACTATTAAATTTCAAAGTGATAAAGAGAAATCTAAATCAGTGTTTGGTGTGACCACCCTTTTAACTTAAAAACTGCATCAAAGCATTCATTCTTGTAGGTAAACTTGCACAAAATCAAGGATTTTGTAGGACTATTGTCAGCATGTGTGAGTAATAAATTATACCACACAAGTAATGATCATTTATTTTCCAAAGGGTAAAAATAGTCATTTAATAGAAACAAAAAACAGTTGTGTATGGGACTTAACCTTTTCCTATCCAATACAATTTCCTGTTTCGCTCATTGAAAACCTATTATAGGTCGTCATCAGTTATATTTATTCCAGCATTCGGTAGTGAAAACGGAATCTGCTCAAACCCATTGGCAGAATACGACCGTAAAATGTGTATGAAATATTGATGTTTCCTGCCAGGGGACAAAGGAGCTTAACTGATTAGTTTGCATGTCTCCCCTCCGAGGGGGACTCAGGATAGGAAAAGGTTAAAGCGAACCTGTTGGATCAAAAGAGCATTATAACCTACAAGCAGGAGCCTGTGTGAGCTATTAACACCTCCCTACCCATCCCTTTTTTTTGTAATATTGTGTAATATGAAAGTAATACAATACGTTTTATTACTTACATATTCCCTATGTAATTAGCATAGGTCTCTAGCCCCATGGGCATCTCATTACCCTGTGGTAGTTTGCATATTTTCCATGGTATCATGTCCCTGCGGGCGTGATACCATGGATTTACATGAGCGACGTCATCGTCAGCTCCTTCAGAATCTCGCGTGCGCGCAGTTACCATTCTCGCCACCGCCTTATCCTGGTGTTTGCTGGTCGGCTTCTGACACGAACTGCGCATGACATGAACTGCAGGAGTCTTCTGAGCATGCGTAATGCGTGTCAGAAACCGACCAGCAAACACCAGGATGAGGCGGCGGCGAGAATGGTAAGAGTGTGCACTCGAGATTCTGAAGGTGCAGACATGACGTCGCTCATGTAAATCCATGGTATTACGCCTACAGGGGCGTGATACCACGAAAAATATGCAAACGCCCAGAGGGCTAGAGACCTACGCTATTTACATAGAGAATATTTAAGTAATAAAACATATTGTATTACTTTAATATTGCACATTATTACAAGAAAGGGATGGGTAGGAAGGGGTTAATAGCTCACACAGGCTCCTGCTTGTAGGTTAAAATGCTTTTTTGACCTGACCAGGTTCCATTTAAAACTAGGTGAGAAACAACCAAACTTTCCAAAGGGAAAGTTGTGATATAGTTTCATGCCACAGGTCGTACATCATGGCAAGACTGCGCACAGCAACAAGACACAAGGTAGTTATACTGCATCAGCAAGGTCTCTCCTAGGCAAGAATTTCATAGACTGGATTTTAAAAATTGGTGTTATTGATTTTATTTTGAATATGCACCAAGAAATGGGTAACATTAAGGACCATAGGCTCAATGTTTGGCCAAGGAACCAAAGAGCAGCAGATAGGACACACTATGCTTGCCTTCAAAATTAGGAGCTGTCCAGCAGCGCCACCAGCTCCGAACTGGCAACAACCTGTGGGACCCAACTACATTTATCTACTCTTTGAGATGTCTGGTCAGAAGTGTGGCAAAGTGACTTAACTATGCATGAAAATCTAGAGACTAAAGTACAAAAAATGGCACCAGGTGCTCTGGACTAATGAGCTAAAATATTAAAATAATTTGCTATAACAGAAAACAGTTTGCCAATGGGCTGAAGAGTGGTAGAATGAGGTTTTGCAGGCAGGCAACAGTGAAGCATAGCAGAGAGTACTTGAAAGTTTAAGGCCATGTGCCCACGAGAGTTTGTACCTATGGATATAGCCGCAGGTACATCCGCAGGTTTCCTGCAGCTGATCGCCGGAATCAGCAGCTATTTTTAGCTGCAGTAGTACAGCAAAATAACTGCAGTAAACCTGCGGACATTCATGCAGCTTTACCTGCGGAAGTCCCGGCCTCTATCTCGATAGTGGAGAGCCAGGATTTCCGCGGCCAATTCCGCAGAAAGAATTAACATGCAATTATGTGCGGCTGCGGGACAGCCACCACATGTTCAGCAGCCGCACGTATCCGCAGCATGGACACAGCACTCTCCATGTCCCATAGGATAACATGGGGAGTGTCTGTACATGCTGAAACCTGCGGATTTATCTGGAAAATCCAGAAAATCCGCGGATTTTCTGCAGATAAATCCGCAGGTTTAATCTTCTGTGGGCACATAGCCATGTGCCCACGGGATGCTCGTACCTGCGGATGTATCCGCAGGTACGGCCGCATGTTTCCCGCAGCTGCCCGCCGGCAGCCGCAGCTATTTTTAGCTGCGAGTTTCCAGCGGAATAGCTGCGGGAAACATGCGGAGTTTAACGCGATTTACCTGCGGACGTCCCGGCCTCTATCTCCATAGCGGAGGGCCGGGATCTCCGCAAGTAAATCCGCATGAATAATTGACATGCAGTTAGGTGCGGCTGAGGGATCTCCGCAGGAGATTCCGCAGCCGCACTTTCCGCAGCGTGGACACAGACACTCCCCATGTCCAATAGGGTAACATGGGGAGTGCCTGTACATGCTAGAACCTGCGGATTTATCTGGAAAATCCAGAGAAATCTGCAGGTTTTCCGTGGCAAACTCCGCAGCAAAAAGCTCCCGTGGGCACATGGCTTAAGGGGTACTTTACACGCTGCGACATCGCTGCCGATATATCGTCGGGGTCACGTCATTATTGACGCACATCCGGCGCTGGTAGCGACTTCGCAGCGTGTAAAACAAATGAGCAAAGATCAACGAGCGCAAAAACGTGCAAAATCATTGCTCGTTGACATGTCGTTCATTTCCATAATATCGGTGCTGCTGCAGGTACGATGTTTGTCGTTCCAGCGGCAGCACACATCGCTATGTGTGACGCCTTTGGAGCGACGAACATCTCCTTACCTGCCTCCACCGGAAAAGGAGGAAGGAAGGAGGTGGGCGGCATGTTCCGGCAGCTCATCTCCTCCCCTCCTTTTCTATTGGGCTGCGGTTCAGTGACGCTGATGTGACGCTGAACAAACCGCCCCCTTAGAAAGGAGGCGGTTCGCCGGTCACAGTGACGTCGCAGACCAGGTATGTGCGTGTGACGCTGCCGTAGCGATAATGTTCGCTACGGCAGCGTTAACCACATATCAGCCTTGCGATGGGGGCGGGTGCTATCACGCTTGACATCGCTAGCAATTGCTAGTGATGTCGCAGCGTGTAAAGCCCGCCTAAGGCTGCATTTTATAAAATTTTAGTTGAGAATTTGGTCGAATAATGGTGTACTCAATGCTGAGAAATACAGGCATGTACTTTTATCATGCAAAACCACCAGGGAGGCAGTAGGAAACCCCCAAACATACAGTTAATGTCATTAAGAACTGTCTTCAGCCCAAAGAAGAGCAAGGAGTCCTGAAAGTGTTAAGATCAAGGCTCTGTGGGTCTATATTATCCAGTCTGGCTGGTATTCCATAAATGGAAGGATTGCACAAGCCTACATCCAAAGACAATCTGTAGATAGGTCTCCAAGATGTCTGGATCAGACTTTCGACTGGGTTCGTAAAAGGGAACCAACCAGCAGAATTTTGCTATATAAAGTAAAGCCAGTGCCACACTGGTGCTAGGAAGCTGAATGTAATGATACCTATAGTTAAGAGATTGGATGCCTGATTGCTACAAAATGTCTAATCAACGTTCTAGAAATGCACTCTTTGTTTAATTGTCATGTGCATCGAGGAAGGACTATGTGGGTTTGGTCTTGCCACCTTCCGCATCAGCATTGGACACGTAGGAAACAGTCTTCAATAAGATGGTGCTGGAGATAGTGTTATGCGCACGTCCTGACTCCGATGCCATCTTGATGAAAAGTTCATGAAATACTAGCCAATGCTACTGTGCACCCATACTAGCTATGAAGGATATGGCAGCAAAAAGGGGGAAAAAGGCCAGGAAAACATTAAAGGGGCAGAATAAGAAAACAAGAGCCGACCCACATAATCTGCCCTCATGCACATGCCAAATGAGTGCATTTCTGGAAATTTTGATTTGACATTTTGCAGCATCCAATCTCTCAGCTAAAAGTATCATTGCACATATATAATTATTATATAATATTGCATATATAATATGGGCTGAAAGTGCACACTCCCAGCTGCAATATGAGAGTTTTCACATCCAAATCGGAGAAAGGGTTTAGGAATCATAGCTCTGTAATGCATAGCCTCCTCTTTTTAAAGGGACCAAAAGTAATTGGACAAGGGACTCTAAGGGCTGCAATTAACTCTGAAGGCGTCTCCCTCGTTAACCTGTAATCAATGAAGTAGTTAAAAGGTCTGGGGTTGATTACAGGTGTGTGGTTTTGCATTTGGAAGCTGTTGCTGTGACCAGACAACATGCGGTCTAAGGAACTCTCAATTGAGGTGAAGCAGAACATCCTGAGGCTGAAAAAAAAGAAAAAATCCATTAGAGAGATAGCAGACATGCTTGGAGTAGCAAAATCAACAGTCGGGTACATTCTGAGAAAAAAGGAATTGACTGGTGAGCTTGGGAACTCAAAAAGGCCTGGGCGTCCACGGATGACAACAGTGGTGGATGATCGCCGCATACTTTCTTTGGTGAAGAAGAACCCGTTCACAACATCAACTGAAGTCCAGAACACTCTCAGTGAAGTAGGTGTATCTGTCTCTAAGTCAACAGTAAAGAGAAGACTCCATGAAAGTAAATACAAAGGGTTCACATCTAGATGCAAACCAGTCATCAATTCCAAAAATAGACAGGCCAGAGTTAAATTTGCTGAAAAACACCTCATGAAGCCAGCTCAGTTCTGGAAAAGTATTCTATGGACAGATGAGACAAAGATCAACCTGTACCAGAATGATGGGAAGAAAAAAGTTTGGAGAAGAAAGGGAACGGCACATGATCCAAGGCACACCACATCTTCTGTAAAACATGGTGGAGGCAACGTGATGGCATGGGCATGCATGGCTTTCAATGGCACTGGGTCACTTGTGTTTATTGATGACATAACAGCAGACAAGAGTAGCCGGATGAATTCTGAAGTGTACCGGGATATACTTTCAGCCCAGATTCAGCCAAATGCCGCAAAGTTGATCGGACGGCGCTTCATAGTACAGATGGACAATGACCCCAAGCATACAGCCAAAGCTACCCAGGAGTTCATGAGTGCAAAAAAGTGGAACATTCTGCAATGGCCAAGTCAATCACCAGATCTTAACCCAATTGAGCATGCATTTCACTTGCTCAAATCCAGACTTAAGACGGAAAGACCCACAAACAAGCAAGACCTGAAGGCTGCGGCTGTAAAGGCCTGGCAAAGCATTAAGAAGGAGGAAACCCAGCGTTTGGTGATGTTCATGGGTTCCAGACTTAAGGCAGTGATTGCCTCCAAAGAATTCGCAACAAAATATTGAAAATAAAAATATTTTGTTTGGGTTTGGTTTATTTGTCCAATTACTTTTGACCTCCTAAAATGTGGAGTGTTTGTAAAGAAATGTGTACAATTCCGACAATGTCTATCAGATATTTTTGTTCAAACCTTCAAATTAAACGTTACAATCTGCACTTGAATTCTGTTGTAGAGGTTTCATTTCAAATCCAATGTGGTGGCATGCAGAGCCCAACTCGCGAAAATTGTGTCACTGTCCAAATATTTCTGGACCTAACTGTATGTGTATATATATATATATATATATATATATATATATATATAATATTATAAACATCACTGTTATTGAAAGCATTCTCAATTTACAGAAATACTCCCTCACTTGCCTAGAGTTTTTCTACATTATAATATATAATGGATATCCCCCCGTTCTGTGATCATCACTTTAGCCGTCGTGTTTATAGCCTGTCATCTCCAGCAAGATTACACTGAAATGTGTTGCCTATATTTAGATTACACCATTCACGAAAGGTGATGGTCACAGCTCGCCTCTTTTCTCTTCCTGCACAAATCTTATTCATTTCTCTGGGAGGGTTTACTAGATAAGTATATCTAGTACATCTCTGAATACGGTGAATGGAAGCTCCATCTGATGGCTACCACCATAATCGTGTATAGAAAATAGAATTTAAGAAAAAATAATGAACCCAATTAGAGAGGGAAGAAAGATTATTCGATATCCTTCAAGGGAATCTGAAATTGTCTATTTTAATACTACAGTACCTTTATGATGGGTGATTTGAGGGGTAAATCGTGTAAAATGTATATAAGCTTTAATGAAGAAGGAAAGTTAAAGCACCACTCCAGTGTTGTGTTTTTATTATTTTACCACTGGAGTGGTGCTTTAAATCTAAGTCCCCAGTCACATATCATATACTCTCCTTCCAGCGACTTCACTATCTATCGCCGTAGATCTATCTGGTTGGTGTCCAGCAATTTTGTGGCTTGCTGGCAGCTTCAGTGTTTCATAGAGCGACCCGGAGGTCACAACTCAATACATGTCTAGGAGAGCCTCGTTTTGGCTCTCGTAGACTTGCATTTGTAGCTTGTGATGCAACTTCTGACTTCCGACCAGTCAGAAGTTACTGTCACAAGAGTACATTGTGTCGAGTGACCGGAGCAGCGTAGGTGAAAGATGAAGCCGCCGGAAGGTGAATGAGTTTGAGAATATGACAAGGGGCTTAGCTTTAAAGCACCATTCCAGCGCTGTAAGGAAAATACCACTGGAGTGGTGCTTTTAGAGCTGACTATAACTGTACAAATAGTTAGCAATAAGAACTTCTCAGCACGTTTTTGAATATGGCAAAAGCATAATGGCTGGGTAGATGTTTGCCTCACAAAAATTTATTCAACTTTTGTAGTTGATGTTCTGCCCATCGTAAGAAAGCTAACATAGAAACCGTATCCTAATCATTGTGGAGATGTCATTGCCCTTAGAAGATACAATCTAAGTACACTGATGTGCAAATCATGATGGAAGTGCATTGGTAGTACATGTCTGCTACTCTAAATTTCTCATGAGTGGGGTATCATATTGCTACAAAAAAGGAATTATGTCTAAAGCGGGCTTTACACGCAACATCGCTAGCCGATGCTAGCGATGTAGAGCGCGATAGCACCTGCCTCCATCGTACGGGCGATATGTGGTGATCATTGCCGTAGCGAACATTATCACTACTGCAGCGTCACACGCACTTACCTGCTTAGCGACGTCGCTGTGACCGCCGAACAATCCCTCCTTTCTAAGGGGGCGGTTCGTTCAGCGTCACAGAACCGCCACCCAATAGAAAAGGAGTGGCAGAGATGAGCGGCCGGAACATGCCGCCCACCTCCTTCCTTCCTCCTTTTCCGGTGGACGCAGGTAAGGAGATGTTTGTCGTTCCAGCGGCTTTACACATAGCGATGTGTGCTGCCGCAGGAACAACAAACAACATAGTTACTGCAGCAGCAACGATAATTGGGAAGAGGGGGGGCATGTCACCAATGAGCGATTTTGCACGTTTTTTGCGACCATTCAAAATCGCTCATAGGTGTCACACACAACAACATCGCTAAAGCGGCCGGATGTGCGTAACAAATTCCGTGACCCCCAACGAGATCGCTTTAGCTATCTCGTAGCGTGTAAAGCCACTTTAAGGGGGAAAAGTGCTTATACAGCCATACTGCTATTGCTTTATGTAAAGATATTATGACTGCCTCCGTTTATAACCAAGTATCAGGGATGATTTTATTCTTTAAGAAAAAATGACATCGATGCCCTATAGTAAAAGGTATAGAAATGAAATGCAGGTGTTTCACTAGTTTATAATAAGTGTAGGAGTTTTACATTTGGAATGTTCAAGTGAAAAGTGGCAACATTTTGATTTAATTAAAAGGGAATAAGAATAGATACAATTCTCAGAAATGGAAAAGAATATTTGTCAGCCACATCAAAATGGTTTGGGGTGTGGGTGGAAAATAAAGACTCTATCAACCATTGTCGAGCAGTAGATATCAAAGGGGTATTCACATTTTGTTCATTTATGATCTGTTAAGTTCGATGTCTGTGTTGCGGGCAGGGGTGATTGACCAAGGCAGGGGAGGCTACCTGCGGCGCTGGGATCCGGGATTGTGGCTGTGGCTTGAGTGGCAGCCGGTTCCGGGGCTCGCGCAGCAGCCTGCCGCCCACAACAATCAAAAAGGGGATATTTACAGGGGAAGAGTTTCAGTGACGCCACCTGTGGGTTGCGGTGATGGTTGGTGACACCGCCGCTGCCTTGGTATGGGACGCCCGAGGCTGATTGAGCGGGGCAGCAGGATGGTATCCCCTCCACGGGTAGGGGAGGTGTTGTCCCAGGGCCTAGGTGTATGAGAAAGGATGCTGCGGAGCGTATTCTGCAGGGCTGGTCTGGGTGGTATTTGTGTGAATTCCTCTAGAACTGTGAGTACACCAAGTCCAAGTGGTAAACCAAATTGCCAGTGACCGGTGACCTCCTGCGGGTTTATTCGGGTCCCAAACCCTGGTACAGCAAACAGGGGTCCCTTCCTCCTGAACTTAGTGTTTTGTGTCCTTAGTTTGACTACTCCGCTTGAAACAAGGAAGTCCACTCCCGGTGATTCTGTTTGTTGGGAGCTGTGGCCCGTGAGAACTGACCCGTGGCATCTTAACAGGCAATTGCGGAGCCCTATCCCCCTCGTTGAGCTTACGTCTCGCTCTCTGGGCTTGCTGGTGGGACAAGACATGGAATCTTGTCCCCATGCTGGCTAATTTACAAGGGGTTTGAAGCAGTCCTCGCCCTAGGGTCCAGACCGGATTCCCGCTTTCGGCACTGTGGCGGGCTACAACCCTGCCCCGGTCCACTTAAGGTCTCCCGCGACCGGATCTCCATCGCCTGTAGCCCTGTCTGCCGACTGCCACCTAGTCAGTAGTCCGGTAGTCCAGAGGCTCCAACCCCTGACTACCCAGTCACTTCACACTCCTTTCTTTTTCACTGTGTAGACTCGACTCTGTCTCGGCTCTCACTGACGTGTTCCCTCCCAGAACACCTCAGGACCCCTAGGTGGGCATCACCATCTGCTTGTCCCCGCCCACACTGGTGTGTCCCTATTGTCATCGGGGGGGTGACTAGTCTTTGCCGGCTGATGTTGTGTACCTGGGTGTGGGTTTGGTTGGTATGCCAAGGAGGATGGAGTCCTGCACCTGGAAGATTTGTGCAGTCTCTGTGACTACCTGTTTTTTCCAGGGCGTCACATCTGCACACTGATACAATGGAGAAGTCCAAGAGAATCAGCTCACACTATGCTCACAGTCTAATAAAACTTTATGCAGATGACACTGCAATAAAACTCTGAACAATTGGCCAATTATCTCGGATGAGAGAATCAACAGCCGTCTGTCCCTGCCCTTAAGGGTATTCCTACCTGATTCATTAAAAGGGACCTGGACACATCGAAACAATCTTTATTCTATCAATCAGACTGGATATGGAAATTTTGGGGAGAACCCAGTGATGGAGACAGACATTTTTTTGTGCCTCGAGTCTCTAATCTCCTTGAAGCACATACACTATTTGCAAAAAGTTAGGGATATTTGGCTTTCATGTGAAATTTCAGGGTGATCCTAATATGCACTCTAACTTTTTCAGGGAAACTTAATGTTATTTTCTTTAATCTTTTGGATGCACATGTCCAACTGTTCAATCTTTTCCGTACTTTTTGCAGAACTTGCTGTTCTCTAACAAGGAGCTTAATGGAATAATTCACAACAGGGTTTTGAGCCATGAATCTCCCAATAAATTTTGGGATTCAATTAGAATTAGTATTTAAACCATCCTCTTCCTCATCATGCTGTTCACATTTTAATGTCATTAGACCCAAGATGACACATAACAATTGATCAACCGTACCTTGACATTGTAAGGCTTCAAGCAGGATATTCTCAGATGGAAGTGGCCACAGAGCTTAGGGTGTCATCAGCGGGTTGCAATAGAGATACAGAGACACTGGAAGAGTCACAGAAAGGCATAGAAGTAGACATCCTCTGGCCATAGCCTACACTGATGACCGCTTCATTGTGAACAATGCCCTTCAGAACCGGATGATGGAAGCCATACAGCGGTGAGAGGCACCCAGATGTCACATCAGACCATTCAATACCTTTTTACATCAGCGTGATTTGCCTGCTGAACATTCTGCAAGGGTACCTGACCACACCACCAAGCACAGATGTCATCATCTTATTTGACAATGGAGCAGTGGGCCGAAGTGCTGTTCACTGTTGAAAGTAGATTCACATTGAGCAAAAATGATGGCTACCAAAAATGTTGGAGACATCAAGGAAAGCGCTATGCATCAGCCACCAGGCGAGCATTTCGTGGTGGTGTTCGAGTGGGCAGGTGTCTAGTAAATACAAAACCTGTCGTACACTTTGTCAGTTGTTAAATGATGAGCCCCTACTACCTAAATAACATAATTATTCCAGTTATTGAGCTTCTCAATAAACAACACAGACCTACACAGTGTTGTTTATTGAGAACACAGTGACATGTACGAGTGACCGCTAGCGATGCAAAATACTCACCAAATCGTTGATTGTTGACACGTCGTCCATTTCCCAAATGTCGTTCCTTGTTCTGGACGCAGGTTGTTCGTCATTCTTGAGGCAGCACATATCGCTACATGTGACACCCCAGGAACGACGAACACCATACCTGCGTCCTCCGGCAACGAGGTGGGCGTGACTTTCTGCGGCTGCTCTCCGCCCCTCCACTTCTATTGGACGCCTGCTGTGTGACGTCGCTGTGACGCCGCACAAACCGCCCCCTTAGAAAAGAGGCTGTTCGCCGGCCACAGCGACGTCGCTAATACGTGTGACGGCTCCTAGCAATATTGTGCGCCACGGGCAGCGATTTGCCCGTGACGCACAAATGACGGGGGCGGGTGCTTTCACGAGCGACATCGCTAGCGATGTCGCTGCGTGTAAAGCAGCCTATAGCCGTGCTCATAATTGGAGTGATACCAGTTAAGGAGGTGTCTAAGTTGTGGTGGGTTTTTTTGGGGTTTTTTTTCTCTGGGATTTAAGACTACTAGACAAGCCCTTCGATTCATGTAGAATAGTGTGTAACTTTTTAATAGATATAAAGCATTACTGCATAAAAAAAAACAAGCAAAGCACCTGCCCATTATTAATGTCTTTGGAGTCTCCGTGAAAAATACTTCATGGCTGCCCAAGCCCATAAAAGTATCATTTTTATACTTGTGAGAGAAACAAGTGTTATTGCTTTTATCTTTTGTAGCAATAGCTGCTTTGCTGTTTTGATCTTAATTACATGATCATTAGTATTTGCTTTTAAACCTTGGTGGTTATTTTTTTATATTAAGGGGTGTTTTTTTTTTTGTTGTTTTTTTTTAAGACACAAGATATTAACTTTTGCTCAGTTGTTTACGATTCCATTACTCCAGATAATTATATCAAATATCTTTTACTTTAACACCATGTCATCTTGTTTCTTTGGTCATCATTTTAATTGCTTCACCGACATTGCTCTGATAGTTCAACATCGTTTGGAAAAAAAAAAATCATTTTTCTATAATGATCGTGTGAGCGGCCGCTGAAGCAAGGACTCCTGTGGGTAAGACAGGACGGGATCCCTGCTAGTGAGGAGCGGTGAACCTAAAACTCCCCTTCAGCACCATTAACAGCGTTGTACCTGCTGTACAACTACATCAGGTGAGTGTGTAATATACACCTCTATCCACTGTGATTTTAAGGTTCCACACAGGAGCGCCCTCTTTTTCTTTCTTCTTTTCTATAATGCTGACATTTTTTACTTTAATTTACACTTTCTACTTTTTCCTCCAGTTTTCATTCATACAATCATGGCCAAAAGTGTTGGCACCCTTGACATTGTTCCAGAAAATGAAGTATTTTTATTTTCCTTTTGTGTGTATTGGAACAACACAAAACATCGAAAAAAAAGGCAAACTGAACATAATTTCACATAAAATTCCAAAAATGGGCCAGACAAAATTGTTGGCACCCTCATCTTAATATTTGCTTGCACACGCTTTTCAATAAATAACTGCAATTAATTGCCTCTTGTAACCTCCTCTAACCATCAACAAGCTTCATATTCCTCACACCTGGAATTTTTTCAAACTGCTCCAGGTCTCTCATATTTGAATGGGGCCTTCTCTTAAAATCAATTATAAGATCTCTCCACAGTTGTTCAATGGTATTTAGATCTGGACACATTGCTGGTCAATTCAGAACTCTCCAGCATTTTATTTCCATCCATTTCTGGGTGCTTCTTGAAATATGTTTGGGATCATTGTCCTGGTGGAAGACTCATGACCTAGGACGCAATCCCAACTTTCTGACACTGGGCGTTACATTGCGATCAAAAATCCTTTGGTAATCTTCAGATTTCATGATGCTTAACAGAGAGTCAAGGAACCCAGTGTCAGAGGAAGCAAAACAACCACAAACCATCTTTTGAACCTCCACCATATTTGACTGTAGGTACTGTGTTCTTTTCTTTGTAAGCCTCATTCTATTTTCTGTAAACAGAATGATGTGCTTTACCACAAAGCTCCATCTTGGTCTCATCAGTCCACAAGATGTTTTCCCAGAAGGCTTTTAATTTACACTCACTTGGGCAATCTGCAGTCTAGTTTTTGTTTAATGTCTGTTTAATCAGTGGGGTCCTCCTGGGTCTTCGGCCCATGTGTTATATTTCATTCAAATGTAGATGAATAGATCACTCTGATACACCCTGACCCTGCAGGACAGCTTGAATTTCTTGGGAACTTGATAGGTTCTGCTTATCCACTATCCAAAGTATCCTGCATTACAACCTTGCATCAGTTTTTCTCTGCTATCCACATCCAGGAACATTTGCTACAGTGCCATGGGTTGCAGACTTCTCGATTAATGTTGTGCACCATGGACAAATAAACATAAAGATCTATGGAGATGGACTTGCAACCTTTAGAAAATAACTTTGAGGATTTGAGAATCAAAATTGTTGAAAAATATCAATAATCTCCTTTCTTTTTTCCATACTTAGCATAGTGTACTGCCCCCGTGCGAGCAGCCGGGCTGCTGCTGCTCGGATCCGGATCCGCAGTGGCTCGAGGGGTCTCTGGATATGTACAGGTGTTTTTTGGAAAGTTCGTGATGCCACTCACGGTGCGCGGTAGGTAATGTGAGGGACCACCGCTGCCGTTTTCTGGAGCCCGGTGACGATGGTGTGGCAGCCAGATGTTTAACCCCTCCGTGGGTAGGGGGTTTGGGTCCCTGGGCCCGTTGATAATGGATGGTGTTTGGGTGCCGTTGGGGGATAGGAACAGGGGTTTCCAATGTACACACTCAGTCCCAGAATAACCACACCGACAGCTTGTAAACCAAAGTTCTATGCACCACTGTAGTCTTCGGGGAGCACACCTGGATCCGTGCCATTGGTGGTGTTGTTGGTCTGTGGCTCTATCCCTGGCACCTTAGTCTCGATTGGACCCGTTGGTATGAAACTCTCCGGGTCCCGCTCACCTGTATGGCTAACGGAGTGAGCTGGCTCTCAGGGTTCACGTGTAGGATTTCTTTGGACTGAAGTCGGAAAGTCCTATCCTATCGGTGCGCTAGTACCCCGCTTTTGGAGCGGATTGGGGATGACACTTGAAGTCTCCCCCCCCCCCCCCCCCCGTCGGGTAATTTACCGGAACGCGTGAAGCTACTTTCCAGCCTGGGGTCCACGTACCCCGTCGTGCCCTGGCCCCTGCCCGGAGATAGCTCCTCAGCAGTCCGTGCCCCTTGACACTGTCCCCTGCGACCGGGTTCCAGCTCCTTCCAGGCCCAGACCAATGTCTGTCACCTAGTACACAGGAGCTCTTCTCCGTGGCCTTTCCTCACGAGAGCCACTTCCTCCTCTCTCCTCCACTCTCAACTCTCAACTGTCACTGTCCTCACTTTCTCCTCACCAACCCCCCATGTGGGCGGCCCTATTCCCTTCAGGCCCCCCCAATTGTGTGTCTGGTAGGTTCAAGTGGGAAGTGTTCCTATGATTTTGATTAGCCAAGCTGTTAACAACACCAAAGGACTAGGATCCGTAACCAAGGAGGGTGGATACTGTGCAGAAGGGCAGATTGCACAATACCCTGTGACGACCTGATAGGCCAGAGCGTCACAATAGCACATACAGACACACATTGGAAAGATTGAGTCAACTTCTCCCCTTTTTATGTGGTTTCAGGTGTGACTTTCACATTTGCCACAGGTGAGTTTTTTTGAACAGGCATCACCTGCATGAGATAAAGTTGTATACCCACAATTTTGGAAAGATGCCATCAATTTTGTATGGACCATTTCTGAGGTTTTGTGTGAAAATATGTCCAATTTGCCTTTTTTTTCATTCTATTGTTCAAATACTCAAAGGAAATAAATGTGTATTACAAAGCACGTGTCATTGCAATAAATTTCCGGGAGAAATATTTCATTTTCTGAAACAATTTCAACGTTGCCAACACTTTTGGCCATGACTGTATATCAAAGGTCATCAGCCGTCCATTATAGAACTTCAATAATAAACCACATAAATCCAATACAAAGTTTGGAAAAACATATGATGCATAATATAAAATTTGTTTTAAGACATCTGACACATAACATTGGTATATAGTTCAGATGGGACATACCGTAATAAATGTGATCTTGATAGAAGAGCCTTGTGTTGCCAATAGCTTTGGAGTAATCATACTGGAAAAATCTCAGTGTTAAGAATAAATGTACTTTTATTCCTTGTAGTCTTATGTGGTCCGAGAGAAAGGGACAAGTTTTATATAAAGGGAAATTATGCTTTCAAATCACTTTTAGAGAATATGCTGCCATGTGTCCTGGCTACCAGTTTTTACCTCTGCAGTCTTCCTCTCTAACATACAACTGATTGGTTCAGGGGCAAACACTGAAATTGGAGGACCCATGACTTGTCTTGCAAAAATGTATTACATTGCTTGCCTTCCACATGACATGGTCTAGCACATCCATCAGCCATACACTCCAGCGTGAGTATAATTTCGGGTGTATGGCTGCCAAATTTGTAGTAAACCATTATGCAAAAAGTAAATTGTGTCCTTTTTTAAAAAAAAAATAAAATAAAATAATGCAACTGTACCGCCCCCGTGTCAGCGGCCGAGCCGCTCGGATCCGGAACCGCGGTGGCTCGAGGGGCCTTCGGACACGGGAGGGGGTTGCACGGACACTCAAAGTGAAAAGGGGGGATATGTACAGGGTATTTAGAAATTTGTGACGCTACCCACGGTGCGTGGTAAGATGGAGTACCACCGATGCTGTTGGGGGCGCCCGGTGGCGGTGATATGGCAGCAATGTGTTTAACCCCTCCATGGGTAGGGGGTTGTGCCCGGTGATGGTGGCGAAGGGGTGCCATTGGGGAGAAAAGGGTTTCTGCGTACTCACTCAGTCCAAGAATACTGACACCGACAGCTTGTAAACCAGAATTCTGAGCACCGCTGCAGCAAGGAGGGAGCACTCTTGGATCCGTGCCCTTGGTGTTGCTTGTTAGTCTACGACCTTTTCCGTGGCACCTTCTTCACTGTTTGGACCCTGTAAGTGTCCAACTAGTCAGGTCCCGCTCACCCGTATGGCTAACTGAGTGAGCTTGCTCTCAGGGTTCACGCTTGGGATTTGATGGACTGGGTTTTGGGAAAGGTCCTATCCCGTCGTTGCGCTAGTAACCCGATTTTGGAGCAGGTGAGGGATGAATCTTGAAGACTTCACCCCCGTCGGGTAAATTACCAGGCCGCTTGAAGCTACTTCCCGGCCTAGGGTCCACGTACCCCGTCGTGCCCTGGCCCCTGCCCAAAGTTGCCCCTTGACACGATCCCCTGCGACCGGGGTTCCAGCTCCTACCAGGCCCAGACCAACGTCTGCCACCTAGTAGTCTCAAGGAGCCCTGCTCCCAAACGGTAACCTCTCCATTCGAAAGTCACCACTCCACACTCCAACTCCTTCCCTTCCTTTCTCACTTCTCCTTCTATACTTTTCACTTTCTCCTACCAACCCTCCAAGTGAGCGGCCCTATTCCCTTCAGGCCCCCCAATGGTGTGTCTGGTGGATGTGGTGCAAAGTGTTCCTAGGATTTTGACTGGCTCTGATCTTAGCAACACCAAAGAACAGGGATCCGTAACCAAGGAGGATGCGGATACTGTACAGAAGGGCAGCTTGCACAATGCCCTGTGACGACCTGATAGGCCAGGGCGTCACACAACAATATTATGGACTTTTGTGTGGTTTAACCTCCCCCCAAATATTAAAAGCCTTATAGTCCTGTAAATAATGTATAGTAAACTAGAAAATGAAAAGGGCAGTGGACATTGTAGTTTGAAAGGGAAAAAAAATTGCCATAAGAAAAACAAATGTGGGAGCCACTAAAAGCAGCAGCATCGGCGTCGTTGGACAGGTGCTTTAGCAGTAGTAGAACCAAAAGGTCATACATATTCTCCTTTTGCTTCTGGTATGTGAATTTAGACATGAAATGAAATGAAAGGTGTAATGGAATATATGTGACATCACTTGTCTCAGTGAAGGCAAATGTTACCTCTGACAGCAACACTGTCAGTTAAAGTTAGTATTCTGCTCAGTCCACCTCCTCTGCTGCCAAAGCACCTGGATTTTTCTATTTTTCTAATTACATCAATGACTTATCAATCTGTTTGTTCTTGGTCCTCTAATCTAAATAATAGAACTAGGCACATTTATAAGAACAAGTTTTTTACTGTTGATTTATTGGATGTTATCCGTCTTTGTAATCAGTTGACATGGAGCAGAAGAAATGTAGGACACAAGTCAAATTCCATGTTGTATTGCTTTCATTGCAAGCTTTGGGGGTAGGGCCACTAGTGGTGCTGTTAAGCTGGGTTTACACACTGCAACATCTCAAACGACATCGCTGTAACGTCACCGGTTTTGTGACGCAACAGCGATGTTGTTTGCGATGTTGCAGTGTGTGAAACCTATCAGCGACCCGGCCCCTGCTGTGAAGTTGTAATCGTTACAAATCGTTCAGGACCATTCCTAGGTCCTTTGTTTCCCGCTGTGCAGCATGAAGTTTCAGTGTGTGAAGACTTTGCAGCGACTTTGTTAGCAACTTCCCTTTCAAAAGGCTGCTTATCAACGTCCCCAACAACCAGCTAGGTCGCTCTGCAGGTCCGGATCGCTGTTGAGTTGTTGGCCAGGTTTGCCTGTTTGACAGCTCACCAGCGACTTAGCAGAGACTTAGGGAGGTCGCTGTTACGTCACAAAACCGGTGACGTTACAGCGATGTCCTTTGCGATGTTGCAGTGTGTAAACCCAGCTTTAGAACTCTAAATTAGGGCAAATTTAGATAATGGTATCTGAAATGGGGGCTTTGAGCATATGAAGATCAAGACCTTTCCCACAGAGACTCAAGCCAAATCATGGATAATGCTGGTGAACCAGCTAGAGGTGTTTTAAGAAGATGATGTAATCAGAGGTGTAATGAGTTCTGGCTTCTGCATTAAAAAGCATAGTCTGTCTGGTTAGCAGTTCTTCTGGGGAAAGATCTTTTGCCATAAGCCTTGGTGTAAAGGCCACGTCACACTAAGCAACATCGCTAGCAACATCGCTAGCAACATCGCTGCTAAGGAACAACTTTTGTGACGTAGCAGCGATGTTGCTAGAGATATTGCTGTGTGTGACATCCAGCAACAACCTGGCCCCTGCTGTGAGGTCGCTGGTTGTTGCTGAATGTCCTGGACCATTTTCTAGACGTTGCTCTCCCGCTGGGAAGCACACATCGCTGTGTGTGACAGCGACAGAGCAACAACTAAATGTGCAGGCAGCAGGAGCCGGCTTCTGCGGACGCTGGTAACCATGGTAAACATCAGGTAACTAAGAAGCCCTTACCTTGGGTAACCGTAGCAGAGTACACATCGGGTAATTAACCCGATGTGTACTGTGGCTAGGTGTGCAGGGAGCCAGCGCTAAGCGGTGTGCGCTGGTAATCAAGGTAAATATCGGGTTGGTTACCCGATATTTACCTTAGTTACCAAGCGCAGCATCGCTTCCACGCGGCGCTGGGGGCTGGTCACTGGTTGCTGGTGAGATCTGCCTGTGTGACAGCTCACCAGCAACCCATGTAGCGACGCTCCAGCGATCCCTGCCAGGTCAGGTTGCTGGTTGGATCGCTGGAGCGTCGCTTAGTGTGACATCTCACTAGCGACCTCCTAGCAACTTACCAGCGATCCCTATCAGGTTGTATCATTGTTGGGATCGCTGGTAAGTTGTTTAGTGTGACTGGGCCTTAAGTGATGTCATGTCCAAAGTTGCTGGAAGAGACTAAGCTTAGTGCTTAAAAGCTCTGGTGGCAAGTCCTCTGGTCCTCCTAGCAATGTGTAATACAATTCCCACACCTGATGTGCCCACTCATTAAATTGTAGAGGGCAATCTCTGCAGTTTGAAAATGTTATGTACAAACTGGCTCAAATTAAATATAAGCTATGTCTATTATTATTATTATTATTATTTATTATTATAGTGCCATCAATTCCATGACACTTTACATGTGAAAGGGGTGTACATAATAGGGACAAGTACAATAATCATAAACATTACAAGATACAGACAGGTACAGGAGGATATAGGTCCCTGCCCGCGAGGGCTCACAGTCTACAAGGGATAGCTGAGGATACGGTAGGTTAGGGTAGAGTTGATTGTGCGGCGCTGTATCAGACTGGGGGTTACGGCAGGTTTTAGGCTTGTCGGAAGAGGTGGGTCTTCAGGTTCCTTTTTGAAGCTTGTCAAGGTAGGCGAGAGTCTGATATGTTGAGGCATAGCATTCCAGAGTATGGGGGAGGCACAGGAGAAATCTTGGATGCGATGGTGGGAAGAGGAGATGAGAGGGGAGTAGAGAAGGAGGTCTTATGAGGATCGAAGGTTACGTGCAGGTAAGTACCGGGAGACTAGGTCAGAGATGTAGGGAGGAGACAGGTTGTGGATGGCTTTGTATGTCATGGTTAGTGTTTTGAACTGGAGTCGTTGGGCAATGGAAAGCCAGTGAAGGGATTGGCAAAGAGGAGAGGTCGGGGAGTAGCGGGGGGAACAGGTGGATGAGCCGAGCAGCATAGTTTAGAATAGATTGTAGGGGTGTGAGACTGTTAGAAGGGAGGCCACAGAGCAGGAGGTTGCAATAATCCAGGCGGGAGATAATAAGGGCATGTACTAGGTTTTTGCAGCTTCTTGGGAAAGGAATGTACGGATCCGGGAAATATTTTTGAGTTGGAGGTGGCAGGAGGTGAAGAGGGCTTAGATGTGTGGCTTGAAAGAGAGATCAGAGTCTAGGATTACTCCCAGGCAGCGAGCACGTGGCACTGGGGAAAGTGAGCAGCCATTGATATTGATGGATATGTCAGATGGGGGGGGTTGAGTGAGGAGGAGGAAAGACAATGAATTCAGTTTTGTCCATGTTCAGTTTTAGGGGTCGAGCAGAGAAAAAGGATGAAATAGCAGACAGACATTGTGGGATTCTGGTTAGTAGGGAGGTGATGTCAGGTCCAGAGAGGTAGATCTGTGTATCATCAGCGTAGAGATGATACTGAAAGCCATGGGACTCTGAGCTGTCCCAAGCCGAAGGTGTAAATGGAGAACAGCAGGGGTCCAAGAACTGAACCTTGGGGGACACCGACAGATAGGGGGCGAGATGAGGAAGTGGTGTGAGAGTGGAAGACCCTGAAAGTTCGGTTGGTTAAGTAATATCTGTCTATCTGTCAGCACGTGAAACTGCATCACCTGCTTAATTGGGGAAAACCAACTAAGCAACAAGTTGAACAAGGCTCAGGTCATGCTTCTTTTTGTAATAATCTTTTTGGTAGCCAGTCGACATCCACAAGTAGTGCCCGGTCATTGTCATCATCCCCATCTTCCTCCTCATTAACGACTTTCCTCTTCCTACTCTCGGCTGCCAGGATTTGCAGTGACGCTTGACTTGGCAACCAACTGATTTGTGAAACTGAACAAAATAGAACACCGGAGTGATTGCGCATTATAATTTAACAAATTTTATTGCACATACATAAGACAATATAAAAACATACATGAAGATAAAAATGAGGTGTTTCACAGTGTACAAAACACACATAGATGCAAAGGACGGGATTACAGGCTGAATCTCCGTTGCCCACAATAATTAGTGTAAAATACTAGGAGGGCCTCCATAGGTCTATTCCTCCTGTAAATACTGAGCAACAGAGATATAAATCACCCAGATGCTATGTTTGGAGTGCTGAATATAACAATTAAATGGTTTATATTATCCATAAAATGGTACAATCCATAACATCTAGTCAATAGTGAAAGACTGTATAAGAAGCACTTCACCATACATGAATATCAGTGTCTAGTTTAAACAAATTGCTGAATAGAGCATGGATCCACATTAAGTCCACAATCGCTATACATTATCAATTAGTCAGCATGTGGTCCAAGTCGCACAGTATGACACTACCATGAAGTGTTCACCATGACAAAGAAAACAACATTGAGCACATATAATCCAATTCAATCGGACATAGCATTAAAGTATTACCCATTGTAGAGTGGTGACTCAGCACTGTCAGTCCTCTACCCCAATGTACATTTCGCAGATAAGGACGCTTCCTCAGGGGGCTGCCATCAATCCATACATCCTCACCTTTTAAACTATTGTATCTAAATGAGATCACACCTGCGATCCCACGTCGCCGCATGTGCGATGCAACCGCGCGTGCGCGCCCCACGGCGGTGACGTCATGACGCACATGCGGCGGCGCCCGATCTCACCTGCAATCCCTTGTCGGCGCATGCGCGATGCCGTCCACCGCCCCCCGGGGAAGGGCCGCTCGTCAGCGACGCACGTGCGTACAGAGAGGCAGTGATGCCAGACGCACATGCATCGCCTGAGACAGCAGCGCCACCTAGGGGAGCGGCGGAGGGCAGCGCACACGCGCACAGGGATGCACCTGGGATGCAGTAAGTCTTTATACAGGGACATGGTCCACTATTCCACATGACATCACATAATTAACAATATATACAGAAGCCGTGCATGTATAGTAAAATGCACTACATGTTAAGAATGTCCACACTCGCGATGTCTTGTTTTCTTCACTGGACTAGATGTCCCCAGATGGTAGGTTTGACTTAATAAGGATCACATTCATGAATACTATTCTTCACAAGGTGATAGGAGAAAAAATTGACTGTGAACAAACAAAAAAATTACATATATTAAAAGATTGATTAAAAGCAGTGTAGGAGAGCTGTGGAGAGAGAGCTGCTAATGTTACTTAGAGGTCTCAAGCATGCCGCGCTAGGATCCAAAGCAGAAGATGGACACCCTATTTATGTGATCTGTCAAGTGAATCCACTCAAAGAAAACATACAAATGACTTTGTCTCATTTAGCCCTATAGGTGATTCTGTCTGTAAAAGGGTGATCCATTTACATTCCTGCTGTAGAAGTTTTTTGTGAATGTCACCTCCACGGATCCCCACTGATACTCTTTCAATACCTATAACTTTAAAGGTACTGGGGTCACAGCCGTGTTTAGATCTAAAATGGCGTGGGATAGTCTTAAGATCATCAACATTGAGGATAGTTTCCGCAGCTAGGATGTCACGGACATGTTCTCTGGTCCGAACCCGCAGTTGGCGAGATGTCAGCCCGATATAAATCAGGTTGCATCCGCAAACCGCATAGTATATCACCTGCGTGGTAGAGCAGGTTATATACTGCCGGATTTCCTGGCCCTGTTATAACCTTGTTTTATGGCTCTATTACTGTACCCTCGTGACTGGAATCTCTTTTTAAGTATCTCTGCCTGATGTTCATATTTTTGTGGGGTAGAGCAGATCCGCTTCGTCCTCATGAACATCAGGCAGAGATACTTAAAAAGAGATTCCAGTCACGAGGGTACAGTAATAGAGCCATAAAACAAGGTTATAACAGGGCCAGGAACTCCACTAGGGAAACCCTACTCCAACCTTCGACACGTATTTCTGGGGGCAGGGACTGTGTTAGGTTTATTACAACCTTCAACTCACAGAGTGAGGAAATTAAGAGGATTTTGTAGCGTCATTGGTCTGTTCTCCAAACAGAACCAACTCTGAAGAACTATTTAATGGTTTACCCCCAGATGTCTTATAAGAGAGATAAAAACTTAAAAGATCTGTTGGTTAGAAGCCATTATGTTACAACCACTAACACACCATTTGCCGCGGGCCCACCAGTTAGGGGTTTTTTTCCCTGCGGCAGTTGTAAGGCCTGTGCCAATATGAGTAGAGCAAAAAGGTTTAAGTCCTCTGGGGGAGATAAAGAGTTTGAAATCCGGCAGTATATAACCTGCTCTACCACGCAGGTGATATACTATGCGGTTTGCGGATGCAACCTGATTTATATCGGGCTGACATCTCGCCAACTGCGGGTTCGGACCAGAGAACATGTCCGTGACATCCTAGCTGCGGAAACTATCCTCAATGTTGATGATCTTAAGACTATCCCACGCCATTTTAGATCTAAACACGGCTGTGACCCCAGTACCTTTAAAGTTATAGGTATTGAAAGAGTATCAGTGGGGATCCGTGGAGGGATCCGTGGAGGTGACATTCACAAAAAACTTCTACAGCAGGAATGTAAATGGATCACCCTTTTACAGACAGAATCACCTATAGGGCTAAATGAGACAAAGTCATTTGTATGTTTTCTTTGAGTGGATTCACTTGACAGATCACATAAATAGGGTGTCCATCTTCTGCTTTGGATCCTAGCGCGGCATGCTTGAGACCTCTAAGTAACATTAGCAGCTCTCTCTCCACAGCTCTCCTACACTGCTTTTAATCAATCTTTTAATATATGTAATTTTTTTGTTTGTTCACAGTCAATTTTTTCTCCTATCACCTTGTGAAGAATAGTATTCATGAATGTGATCCTTATTAAGTCAAACCTACCATCTGGGGACATCTAGTCCAGTGAAGAAAACAAGACATCGCGAGTGTGGACATTCTTAACATGTAGTGCATTTTACTATACATGCACGGCTTCTGTATATATTGTTAATTATGTGATGTCATGTGGAATAGTGGACCATGTCCCTGTATAAAGACTTACTGCATCCCAGGTGCATCCCTGTGCGCGTGTGCGCTGCCCTCCGCCGCTCCCCTAGGTGGCGCTGCTGTCTCAGGCGATGCATGTGCGTCTGGCATCACTGCCTCTCTGTACGCACGTGCGTCGCTGACGAGCGGCCCTTCCCCGGGGGGCGGTGGACGGCATCGCGCATGCGCCGACAAGGGATTGCAGGTGAGATCGGGCGCCGCCGCATGTGCGTCATGACGTCACCGCCGTGGGGCGCGCACGCGCGGTTGCATCGCACATGCGGCGACGTGGGATCGCAGGTGTGATCTCATTTAGATACAATAGTTTAAAAGGTGAGGATGTATGGATTGATGGCAGCCCCCTGAGGAAGCGTCCTTATCTGCGAAATGTACATTGGGGTAGAGGACTGACAGTGCTGAGTCACCACTCTACAATGGGTAATACTTTAATGCTATGTCCGATTGAATTGGATTATATGTGCTCAATGTTGTTTTCTTTGTCATGGTGAACACTTCATGGTAGTGTCATACTGTGCGACTTGGACCACATGCTGACTAATTGATAATGTATAGCGATTGTGGACTTAATGTGGATCCATGCTCTATTCAGCAATTTGTTTAAACTAGACACTGATATTCATGTATGGTGAAGTGCTTCTTATACAGTCTTTCACTATTGACTAGATGTTATGGATTGTACCATTTTATGGATAATATAAACCATTTAATTGTTATATTCAGCACTCCAAACATAGCATCTGGGTGATTTATATCTCTGTTGCTCAGTATTTACAGGAGGAATAGACCTATGGAGGCCCTCCTAGTATTTTACACTAATTATTGTGGGCAACGGAGATTCAGCCTGTAATCCCGTCCTTTGCATCTATGTGTGTTTTGTACACTGTGAAACACCTCATTTTTATCTTCATGTATGTTTTTATATTGTCTTATGTATGTGCAATAAAATTTGTTAAATTATAATGCGCAATCACTCCGGTGTTCTATTTTGTTCAGATATTATAGTGGAGTTAGCATAATATTGATTCATGATGCAAATCTGGATAAATGTACTAATTGATTTGTGAAACTGAAACGTAATGCATAGATTGATCAAAGGGAACGAGATAGCTGCTGCACATTGATCAGGTAACATATCAAACTGTGGCTGTATACATTCAGCCAGGTATGTTTTTAATTCCTGAAACATGGAGGCATTTCAGAGAAAGCTGCACAGGCAGGCAGGTTCCTGGCGACTTCTCTCCCGCTCTCCTTAAGTGAAAGGTCTCCTCGTGTGAGAAGATTGGGCAGCATGTCTCAGCCAACAGGTTCCTTTCTCATTAAATCACCAATGTTCAAAAATAGTTCACATCTAGCTGTGAATCTGAAAAAACTAATACACCTGTCCATGAATGGGTACTCCCATAATCTAACATGTAGATCTTATTCAATCATAATGGCATACAGTTATAAAATTATATAGAGGGAACTTGTCAGCGGGTTTTCACAACCTCATCTGAGGGCAATATGATGTAGGCAAAAATATCCTGAATCTGATGCTGTATCACTTAATTTACTGGGTGCAGCTGTGCTGATAGTTTTTAAATTTACCAATGCAGCAGAGATGAGAAAGGTGACCAGCTCACACCAGGCTCTCTATATACAAAGACTATAGACAGTGAGCTGCTAATCACAGCAGAGGATGTACCGGACTAGCTGATCTAGTCTTTCAATGATAATCTCCTGAGCTAAAACACACAGTGAAAGTAAACAGCACAACTGATCTTGATAGGAGAAATATATAGATATATTGCTGACATCTGTGTTAACCCCTACAGCATTCTATCTTCAGATTACATAGAAAAAACCTGCTAATTGATTCCCTTCAAAAGACAGAAACCTAAAAACACAAATGAGCAGCGACACAGATTTTCTGAAAAAGTATGGATAATATGCAATTATAACGATGGGCTAGTAATATAGTACAGTGGTTGATTATGGTGGCGTAACTAGAGTTTGATGGGCCCTGAATCAAAATTTGGAAAATGTGACTTCCACAGTGACGACCTCTCCTGCACAGACCCTGCCAGTAGCAGCTCCAGCTGGAGCAGTGGGTGACCGTATCATCTGCAGAGTGTGGCCCTTCTATCTGCAAATGATGCTGGAACGGCCCCTGCTTCTCTGCAGTCACTAGGAGACTGAGTTTTCTACAGTTGTTTGGGCCATCTCCTTAGGGGCCCCAGTGCAAATGCACCTGTGGTGTCTCCGCCAGTGGTTCTCTTTAATAGTAGCATGCCTGATCACCCAGCAGTTGCAGGAAGCCGGCAGTTGGGTCATCATCTGTGTGCTGATAATAAAGAGAGTGCATATATTCAATGTTCTCCACTCCCATTATCTCGCCGAGCTATCAGCACCGTCTTCAGTGGAAAGAGGTGGGTGGGATTATGGGCGTGGGGAGCAGTGAATATGCATTTTTTTTTAGTAGCCAACACTCTGACAGCCTCAGAGCCAGCTGCTGCCTCCTGTAATGCCGCAGTTTCCAGTGTAGGGTCCTGACCGGTTACTGTGCTGTAATTCTGCTGGATGTCCTGATAGAGGAGCTGAGGTCTGCCGGCCCCCTGAACCCCCGGTCGCAGTGGCGACCCCTGGTTGAGGAGTACCCATTTGTGGATAGGTATATAATGGTCCATTTTTTTCTTCGGAGACTCAGCCGTTAATTTCCTGTCAAATTTTACAACTGGAGGCAAGACTAAGGGGTACTTTGCACACTACGACATCGCAGCTGCGATGTCGGTGGGGTCAAATCGAAAGTGACGCACATCCGGCGTCGTTGTCGACATCTGAGTATGTGAATCATTTTTACTACGATTTAACGAGCGCAAAAGTGTCGAAATTGTATGATCGGTGTAGTGTCGGGCATTTCCATAATGTCGCTGCAGTGACAGGTACGATGTTGTTCCTCGTTCCTGCGGCAGCACACATCGCTGTGTATGAAGCCGCAGGAGCGAGGAACATCTCCTTACCTGCGTCCCGGCTGCAATGAGGAAGGACTGAGGTGGGCGGGATGTTTACGTCCCGCTCATCTCCGCCCCTCCGCTTCTATTGGCCGCCTGCCGTGTGACACCGCACGACCCGCCCCCTTAGGAAGATGGCGGGTCGCCAGCCAGAGCGACGTCGCAGGGCAGGTAAGTGCATGTGAAGCTGCCGCAGCGATAATGTTCGCTACGGCAGCTATCACAAGAGATCGCATGTGCGACGGGGGCGGGGACTATCGCGCTCGGCATCGCTACAATCTGCTTGCGATGTCGTAGTGTGCAAAGTACCCCTAAGTGCAATATGACTGTCTCAGTATAGTGAATGGCTCAGCTAGGGCTTCAGCCTGAATCCCATTCTACAGGGAATTAGATAGAACCACTGACAACACTCAGCGTAGGGCACAATGTACCTGTGAACCGAGCTAGGGTCTGATCAGGTACTTTCTTTTTTTTTTTTTATGGGTTGCACACAGGGTTAATGCTTCCAACCTTTCTTCCATGCTGTGTGAAATAAAAATCATATTTCATTTTAGCTCCCTATTTGATTCTGAATCGACAGAAGTGACAGGAACATTAAACTAAGCCTGGAAAACAGAAATACTCTATATTGAGAGTTTCTCGAAACCAACAGCCCAAGGCACTACAAGTAAATAAATTGCATGCTCAGAAAAATAATCAGACCCGTTCTGAGATAGGCTGATGGGAAATAAATTCTGCACGGAAGAATAATGTACGGCTCTTGAGTTAAAGTCCAGAAATCCTGCTAATCTGCCATTAGACAAAAAATAATCAACTTTTTTTTATATCCTTCAGATTTTTTTTCCCTGTGTCAGCAACAGTTTTTATAGCAATTTAAATCTGGAATTTTTCTATCTGCTCTGATCCGCTACCCTCCTGGTATTATATCTTGGACTGTGACCTGACTATGCTTCTGCCTATCTCCTTAAGGCCCCCTTCACACATCAGTGATTCTTGTATGTTTGTGCTTTTTTTTTTTTTTTATACGTACAAGAATCACTGACATACGCAGACCCATTATAATCAATAGGTCTGCTCACACATCAGTGATTTTTCACTGAACGTGTCTCTGTGCAGCGTACACCCGTGGCAGTGTTTCTGCATGGAGACAAGTCAGTTTTTTTTCTGGCATCACTGATGACCCAAGGACCACACTATGATGTGATCCGTGAAACACGTACCAGAAAATCACGGACATATTAAATATTAAATATTTTCAACTTAACTTGCCTGCAATTCGCTCTGCTGCCTCCGCTCTCGGCAGCTCCTGCCTGGCTCATGAATATTCATGAGAGCAGGAATTGCCGACCAGGAAGTAGCTGCTGAGAGCGGTGGGCGGACGCTGGAGAGCCATGGACATAAGTAGTGAAGGCATGTGAGTAATGTCCATATGCAATCACGGATTGCACATGGACAACCCACGTATGCTGTGAATCACAGAACACGGAGGGACATGTGCGTGTTTTACACGTCAGTGAAGAACGTCAGTGTTTTTCACTGACGTGTGAAACGGGACTAAGCTGGATGTGATCTCCTGGTACTGGACCAGGGAATATTTGCCTATCTTGCCTGTGTAGAGACTAGCGTCACTTTAACCTTCACAAAGGGGTTGAATGTTTCTGTACTGTACGTATATATGGATTTATACTTTTTTTTTTTTTTTTTTTTTTCCTTTTTAAGCTTTTTCATATGGTTTTTATACTACACTATTTCAACTTGCTTTTAAAGCTTGAGAAAAGAGTGAATTAGTCAAAGCAAAAAAAAAAAAGCCTCCCTGCATTTACAAGACCATCTGACAGTTGACTGATTCCTTTTATTGATTGCAGAGCGTAGCACCGCATACACACCAGAATAATTTGCTGACAATATGAAGGGAAAAAGCTTCTTGCTCCTAGTTTATGGTTATTAGTCACTCTATATTTTCTCATGGGTGTGTTTTATTTGATGAATACATGAACTCTTCTTTTTCTACTACTTATGCTTTATTTCTATACAAGTGTTATATGGTAGTTCAGTGAAATAATCCGTCAGTTGCATTACCAATTTTGCTTTATTTTTGTCTCGACAACTATATTTTTTTTTTTGCACTTATGTAGTTTAATAATTTTTTATTTTTTTTTAAATTGATAAAATATTTAGAGGGGTGTGTGTGTAGCTGTGCTGTGTTTGTGTGAACTATGTGTATGTACTTCACAGAGATCTATTGTATGCACAATGCATATGCTGCAGAGAAACGCATCGCTTTAGAGCACAAACATTATGTACGGTACACTATTACCTCTGTATTCAGCCTTAGTGCATGAAAATGTATGATTCTGATCCCTTTAGTTCTTTATATAACCAGAGAAGCTTTTTTTTATATCTGTTTCCTATTTTCTTATCTAAACATGGGGTGCTTCTTATAGTAAGGTGTGTCCTATAGTCTGCAAAAATATGGTTTATTAAAGGGGTATTCCCATCTCCAACATCCTATCCCAATATGTAGTAGGTGTATTAGCAAATACCTCAAATGAGAAATATAGTATAGTATAGTATAGTATAGTATAGTATAGTATAGTATAGTATAGTATAGTTCTTCTGATTTGCTATCACCTCATGTTCAGGGCATTGCAGGACCTTAGGTATCCAGGGTTACGGCCACACATATAGTCAGTTAGTTGCTAATGGTGATAACCATGGAGATCTAAGGTCCTGCCATGCCCTAAACATGAGGTTCCCGACAAAGCTTTTCAGGAAAACTATTCTACATTTCTAAGTGGATGCATTTGCCAATATTCTTATTACACCTACTACATATTGGGATAGGATCTTGGAGATTGAAATAGACCTTTTAAGTCAGGAATGAGGGGTAGCAAAAACTTAAAAGGGTTACCTGTGTATAGGTATTTGATTGCCTATCTAAAGGATAGGCCATATCAAAAAAAGAAATTCCTGTAAGAAATGGCCGTCCCGCACATTACCCGCATCCACCCTTCCGGCTGTGTTTTAATGATTATAAAGAAGATTTGACGCATTGGTGAGTGTCACCTGGAATTCTTCTTCTTGTGAAATGGATTGTTATAAACTCTGAACTGGAGGTTTTGCACCATCTTATTATGATATTTATTCCATACCCCCAGTCCACCTTTTCTTTCACCTTGGTCCCACTGTTTTTTTTTTCTGGTCCCTCAGATTGTTGGTGGAGAACCGCAACTGTTTTTCACTTTTTAAAGGATAGATCTTGGGTTACAGATCATGGGAATCTGTATTTTGCTCCGGTGGCATCCTGGGAATATACGCGTCAGCTCCATTCAAGGTGTAGCTGCCCTGCCAGCTACTGCAGGGGCGCTCCTATTCTTTTGCATAGGAGCTGTGCTATAGTACGAGCTGTTAGTGGTTGCTACACTTTGAAAGGAGCGGCGGTGTACAGTTCTATTCAAAGTGTTCACATCAAACTAGATTAAATAAATGGCTAATCGGTGCGGGTACCGGTGTTGGGAAGCCACTGATTCGCTATTGATGATCTGTCCTCTAGATGGATCATAAAATGCATATATTTGGGCAGCTACTTGAATTTGTGGCTTTACTATATTTCCACTTTTGTGTTTATCTGAATGTTAGATTCTGTATAAATTGCGCAGTATTTCTAAATAATTTAATAAGGAGGCTCTCTTCATATTAAGCCTTAATTCAGTGTAACACTAACTTTCCTATCCAAATTACAGTATTGTATTTGTCCTTTCCAAACTTTTACAGTGTTTTTTTTTACATTTGGATTTTTTTGCCTTTCCACTTGTCCTTCAGAGTTTGATCACATTTAGCCAGAAGAAAATTCACATTTTTCTACCTCTTAAGCATTGCAGGATAAAATAATTGGATGCCTAAAAGACATTGACGTCCACAAGGGCTCCCAAATTCCCTGAACAGAAGTCGTACAGCAGAATTGTTCTCATATAAGGATACAGGAATAAATGGCAGAATTAGCACAACAAAAGGTTCTGCGTGACTGAAATTGGCCGCTAGAGACTCCTCCAATGTAGAGTCATCCCTGAGCTACACTGCGGTTAGAGATGTTATATAATCCTTAGTAAGCAGGTCCCGATTTTTACAATACTTTGCCCTGTTCAGTGTAATGTTGCCTCTTTTTTTCAGCCTTAACTTCTTAATGCAGAGCTGTCAGTCTAGGAGCAATCTTCATAGGCTGATTCTCCAGAAAAAAAAGTGTCTTTTTATGAGAGGGGTGGCCTATATAAAAGATCCCGTAAATGGACCCCAAGGCCAAACTGCATATTTACCATTCTCGTTCCTGACTTATAATAATAATAATAATAATAATCTTTATTTCTGTAGCGCCAACATATTCCGCAGCGCTTTACAATTCAGGAGGCACATATACATATCATATACATAAACATATACAAACAAGTAACAATTATAGAAGATACAATATTTAAAGGGAAAAATGGCAACCCTGCTCGTGAGAGCTTACAATCTACAATGAGATGGGGGGAGGGGCAAGGTACAAGTGCTTATTTACAATGACAATCCAGCCATCTCATGGGGGATAGATAATGGCTTCCTGGACCAGTTGGCCAGAGCCTTGAGATGCATTTGGGTGCCCTGGAGTTTGACGTGGGGTTATGTTCTGAGAAGTTGTAGCGGGATTAGGTGAAATTAGTTTGGCTAGGGAGTGTGATAGGCCACCCTAAAAAGATGCGTTTTTAGGGAGCATCTGAAGCTGAGTAAGTTGTGATTTGTCCTAACTTCTTGGGGTAGAGCATTCCAGAGGTTTGGTGCAGCTCGGAAGAAGTCTTGGATTCGGGAGTGGGAGGTTCGAATTAGTGTAGATGTTAGTCGAAAGTCATTTGCAGAGCGTAGAGAACGGGTGGGATGATAGACAGAGAGGAGGGTGGAGATGTAGGGGGGTGCTGCACTGTGAGGAGGGTGGAGATGTAGGGGGGTGCTGCACTGTGGAGAGCTTTGTGGGTGAGAACAAGCAGTTTGAATTGGATCCTGTGATATATGGGCAGCCAGTGCAAGGACTGGCAAAGAGCAGAGGCATCCGAGTAGCGGATAGCCAGATAGGTGACCCTGGCTGCTGCATTAAGGATGGACTGTAGAGGGGAGAGTCTAGTTAGGGGGAGACCAATTAATAGAGAGTTACAGTAGTCAAGGCGAGAGTGGATCAGGGCCACGGTGAGAGTTTTTGTCGTTTCCATTGTGAGAAAGGGGCGGATTCTAGAGATGTTCTTGAGGTGCAAGCGGCAGGTGCGGGCAAGAGATTGTATGTGGGAGGTGAAGGAGAGATCAGTGTCAAGTATAACACCCAGACAGCGGGCCTGCAGCCTAGGACTTATCGTTGTGCCACACACCGAGAGGGAGATGTCAGGTTTAGGAAGGTTGGGAGATGGAGGGAAAAGCAGAAGTTCAGTTTTGGAAAGGTTAAGTTTCAGATAGAGAGCAGACATGACATTGCAAACTGCAGTCAGGCAGTCACTTGTGTTCTGTAGTACAGCGGGGGTGAGCCCAGGGGATGAGGTGTATAGCTGTGTGTCATCAGCATAAAGATGGTACTGAAAGCCAAATCTGCTGATGGTCATTCCAATTGGGGCAGTGTACAGGGAGAAAAGAAGAGGGCCAAGGACTGAACCTTGAGGGACCCCAACAGTGAGAGGAAGAGGAGAAGATGTGGAGCCAGCAAATGATACGCTGAATGAGCGGCCAGAAAGATAGGAAGAGAACCAGGAAAGAACAGTGTCCTTTAGGCCGATAGACGTATAATTCTTTCATCACTTCACTCTCTATTGGAGTGTGACATCGGGTTAGAGGAGTAATATCTAATAAATTGGGTCTTTCTATGGTCAGCACAGCACTGCTAGCACTCTTCTACTTCTATTATGCCATCACTTATACCTCTATATCTAGTTTTCTTCTGCCCAGGCATTTAGGGGCTTTTTGGTCTACAATTAATTGCAAACTGGCTGGCTTCCATCACACTATATAATTTTATAAATTTTACCCAATAGTCAAATAACCCTAACTTTTTGTGTTAAGTATATGTGCTTTAAGTAGATTCGAAAAATGTCTTTATCCATCACTGCATTCTCCCCAAAACTTCCATATTTCGTCTGATTAATATAGTAATGTTTGTTTTGTTATAGTTAATGTGGCCCCTTCCACCGTTCTTGTACTGTAGGTCCACCAGGGTCATGATAATGATGAAATATATCCTTTTACAACATTTCCACATAATGATTTTATGTTTTTATCTGGAAGTTTGTCGCTACGGTGGCCTAGCCTTAGGAAAGGTCATCAATGTCTGATCGGACGGGTTCCAACACCCCACACCCTACCAGTCAGCTGTCCTCCGTGCTAGCGGTGATAGCAGGTAGCCGAAAATGCTCCCTTCCAGAGCTGTCCCATCAAGTGAAGCGGCCACAGCAGGGTACTGCACATCCGCCTCCTATTCAAATCAATAGAAGGCAGATGTGCAGTGCGTGGCCACCGCTGATAATCAAATAATCAAGAGGACTCACAGCTCCAGAACTGAGCATTTCTAGCTTCCTGATAATTGGTGGGCTGTTGGACTCTCGCAAATGAGACAACAATGCATTGTTGATGCCAGTGTGTACTGACTATACCACTTATGAGCCATTTTGATTTATAATGTATTTATATCAGCTTTTTGAATATTGTTTATAACATGAGATGTTAAGATTTGTATATTAAAACACACATTTCCAAATCTTATCTATTTAAAACATTTTTTTTTTCTGACAAGTGTTCACATTATTCACATTTGGCAATGGATAGTGATAATTCTTTTATATTTTTTAAATCTCTTTATTCATCTTTCACAGAAAATAGACATCAATTTTATGCAAATCAAATTTGTGTTTTTAATTTAGGGAAATCTGCTGGATCCAGCAAATTTAAACAAATTGCAATTTGATTTGTGTGAATCTCCAAATAATGGCAGCAGTTTATTTATTTTTTTTTTTCTTTTACACAATGGTGAGCATTCCATCAGCCAGAAAAGGTTTAATATGTTCCTAAGGCTATGTACCCACGGGACAATGTACCCGCGGATTTTGCCACGGAAAACCTGCGGATTTATCTAGATTTTCAAGATAAATCCACAGGTTCTAGCAAGTAGAGACACTCCCCATGTTATCCTATGGGATTTGGGGAGATGCGACTGCAGAAAATGCTGCGGATTTCCTGCAGCCGCACGTAACTGCATGTCAATTATTCATACGGAAATATCTGCGGATGTCCCGCTCCTCCACTATGGAGATACAGGGTGGGTATTCCGCAGGAATTCTGCACGAAATCTGCACTTTTTCTGCAACAATACCGGAGCAATGGATAGCTGCGTTAAACCTGCGGACAGACCTGCGGCAAAATCTGTGGGTACGTTGTCTCGTGGGCACATAGCATAAATGTCTTGCAGCTAACAGTGTCTATAAAAGCCAAGACAGGGAATTCAGCTCCACAATCATTTCGGGGTGAATCGGTCTTCTGAGATGATATCTCAGCTCACTGCTTAGCAATAGAAATGTGGAAAAAAAAACCCCATAAAAACTTTGACAATATTGCACAAATTGTGTGTGTATTTGACAAAATGGTAAAGAATGGTTACCATCTGGCATTTACCCATAGCTATATGTGGTGGGGTTACTTAGACATAACTAAAGTTGTGTTTGTGATAAAGACCATCAAAGGGGTTCAATGCGGTCCTAGAAGACCCCTGAGTGTTAGACATGTTTTTTCAGGGCAGTTGATGTCTTCGCGATTCATGGCAAATTTATTGGTTACAAATCAGATTTGGGGGGAAAATTTAGAATTTCAAGATTCAAGCATGTACATTTTTTGTGTCTATCTCTAGTCTTTGCTTATACTAAATAAAATTGAATTGAAGCAATTTAGTGGAATATTTCCAGATAAGGAAATGGATGTCAACCGTCATAGAGCGTAATTGATGAAACATTCTGGACCTGCTGATTGCTCTGCTGGCAGAAATTTCATGCACGAAAAAAAAGTCTGTCTTTCATGGTGCCGCAGAGGGTTAATTTTGGTATCCGTCTTTTTCATTTAAAAAGAAGTCTCCTTTAAGAAGATAACGGGCTGCAATTAAATCAGAAGGATTTATTTTCCTCATTTCCCCAGGGCAAACATGACAACTTGCTGACGTTTAGGAAGTCTTGCTGATTTTTTTAGCATTTAGAGGTTTAATAGACTTCAACAAAATCCTAGACCTTTATTAAAATGTCATTTTAGTGCCACCAATTCTAAAGGTCCAGTCACACTAAGCAACTTACCAGCGATCCCAACAACGATAGGGATCGCTGGTAAGTTGCTAGGAGGTTGCTGGTGAGATGTCACACTGCGACGCTCCAGCGATCCCACCAGCAACCTGACCTGGCAGGGATCGCTGGAGCGTGGCTACACGAGTTGCTGGTGAGCTCACCAGCAACCAGTGACCAGCCCCCAGTCTCCTAGTTACAGCACACATCAGGTTAATTAACCCGATGTGTGCTGCAGCTAAATGTGCACAGAGCAGGGAGCAGCGCACACTGAGCGCTGGCTCCTTGCTCTCCTAGTTACAGCACACATCGGGTTAATTGCCTGATGTGTGCTGCAGCTATCTGTGCACAGAGCAGGAGCAGCGCACACTGCTTAGTGCTGGCTCCTTGCTCTCCTAGTTACAGCACACATCGGGTTAATTGCCTGATGTGTGCTGCAGCTATCTGTGCAGAGCAGGAGCCGGCACTGACAGTGAGAGCGGAGGAGGCTTGTATCAAAGGTAAATATCGGGTAACCAAGGACAGGGCTTCTTGGTTACCCGATGTTTACATTGGTTACCAGCCTCCGCAGAAGCTGGCTCCCTGCTCACTGCACATTAGTTGTTGCTGTCTCGCTGTCACACACAGCGATCTGTGCTTCACAGCGGGACAGCAACAACTAAAAAATGGCCCAGGACATTCAGCAACAACCAACGACCTCACAGCAGGGGCCAGGTTGTTGCTGGATGTCACACACAGCAACATCGCTAGCAACGTCACAAAAGTTGTTCGTTACCAGCGATGTTGCTAGCGATGTTGCTTAGTGTGACGGGGCCTTAAGACTTTGGAAGCTGACATGTCTGCTGGAGAAGTGACAGTTCTTTTGTTTCTTACCTTTTTACAAATGAATGTTCTTTGTAGCTGTCTGGCAGTAATGCAGCACGAGAACAAACTACTTACAGCCTAATGCAGGAGCTAAGTCATCCGGCGTTCTTCAAGGAAAATAAATTGGGATATTTGTATTATGTATCCATAGTCATGTGTAGATTGTGTTTTCATACTTGCTAGTTTTCCCCATATACTGTACTATCAGATTACTGGTTACAAATTATTTACTTGAATTTATTAAAATTGAAGATTTTACATGTTGCTTACTGAGAATGGATTAAAACATAGGGAGAAAATATTTAAAAATGTAACTTTAAGGCTATGTGTCCACGTTGCGTTTTTACATGCTTTTCTGCAGCGTTTTCAACTGCACCTTTTTAATGCCAAAATGCATGCGTTGTGATTTCCCAGCAAAGTCTATGAGAAATAGGGATTTCTTGTGCCCACCATGCAGTTCAAAATGCTGCTTTTAATTTGCATAATTTTGGGGAAAAACTCAGCGTTTAAAGAAGCAGCATGTAATTGTTTTTGCCATTTGGGCTGCATTTTGAAGTAAATGAGAAGTTACAAAAAGCAAGCAACATCAAAATTCATGCTTTTTACCTGCTTTTTACTTATTAGGCTATGTGTCCACGGGAGAATGTAGCTGCGGATTTTTCTGCATCAAAATCCGCAGCTTTCCCGCAAAATCCGCACCTTTTCAAAGGTGCGGATTTGGCGCGGATTTGATGCGGATTTTGGTGCGGATTTTTTTTTTCTTTCCCAATTTTAAAGCCAAAATCCGGATGAAAATCCGCAACAATAATTGACGTTGCAGATTTTTCTGGATCAAAATCCGCACGAAATCCGCTGCGGAAAAATCCGCAGCATGGGCACAGCATTTCCAAAATTCCATAGAAATGGCTGGGAACTGCCTGTGCTGCAGATTTTCGGGAAATCCGCGGCTTTTCCGCGAGAAATCCGCGGCAAAATCAGCGCATTTTCCGCAGCGTGGACACATAGCCTTAGGTGCAGAAAACATGCTTTTTGGACATCAAAATAAAGATTTGATATGTCCCTTTACACACACACATAGTCTGACAATTAAATTAATGAAAAATATCAATTTATGGCTATTTTACCGCTAAATAGTATATAACCGCTAGAATTATATGAAATATAACTACCGTATTTTTCGGACTATAAGACGCACCCTGGTTTTAGAGGAGGAAAATAGGAATAAAATTTTAAGCAAAAAATTTGGTCATGACACACTGTTATGGGGCGAGGATCTGCTGCTGACACTGTTATGGGGGTAATGTCCCCAAATTCTCTACTAAGGTGTCGCATCCTGGTAATGATCCTCCAGCCTTGTATATACAGTATATGTCCCTCATCCTGCTATATACTGTCATCCTGCCATATGGCCGAATCCTGCTATATACTGGCATATGGCCGCATCGTGCTATATAACCCATCATGGCATATGACCCCATCCTGCTCATAATATACTCCCATCCTGCTCATATGCCCCCATCCTGCTCATATGCCCCCATCCTGCTCATATGCCCCCATCCTGCTCATATGCCCCCATCCTGCTCATATGCCCCCATCCTGCTCATATGACCCCATCCTGCTCATATGACCCCATCCTGCTCATATGACCCCATCCTGCTCATAATATATCATCTCCTGTGTCTGTGCCGGCGGCTGCGTGTGGACACGTGCGCACAGCGATGACGTCATCGCTGTGCGCGAGACGAGTCTCCACCCAGCCGCCGGCACAGACACAGGAGATGATCGCTATGCAGCAGGGTAACGGGATCGGCTCCACTCAGCGTTGCTGTCGCTGACACAGACTGGAGGACGGGCGATGCTGCAGGGGAACGGTGAGTACTGTACACTGATTCACTGCTCCCTGCGCTGATGATGATGCGCGGGGAGCAGTTAATACAGCCGCACATGATCACTCCAGGCCGTAGTTGCCAGAGGTGATCATGCGGGCTGGCTGTTTATCCCCCGCCCATGATCCCGCCCACCTGTCAGTGCCAGCTTCAGCGCTGAGAGATGATGGGTGGGGGATGGGCGTGCATTTTAAATGAGCGGGTCCACGTGGTCACAGCAGGCTGCTACAGCCTGCTCGTGCCCCCGATGACCCGCTCCACCACAGCACCCATATTCCCCGCAGCCACATTCAGACCATAAGAGGCACCCCCCACTTTCCCCCAACATTTGGGGGAAAAAAAGTGCATCTTATGGTCCGAAAAATACGGTATTTTCTTTTTTTTTTTTTTAATAAATTATATATGTTGTCCTTTTTTTTGTCTTTTTTTTATTGTTTGACTGTTTAATCTTTATTTAGCAGTGTCTTTATGTTCAAAACGCATCTGTCAATACGCTATTGAAAAGCATGTAAAAAGCACTAAAAATGCAGTTAAAACGCGGTAAATACGCATGCGTTTTTAGCGCTATTTTATGTTAAAAAGCAACTTTGGCAAAATTAATTACTGCCAGAGGGTGCGTTTAGAACTGCACCTGCTCGACTCATTGTGGACACATAGCCTAAGGCCATGTGCGATATGAGTATTTTCGGTTTCAGAATTTTCTGCATCTGTTGGGAGAAAAAAAGTGTGCTTTTTTCAGTGATATTTTTTTATGCGTTTTTTTTTTTCCCATGCTTTTTCTATGCATTTTGGGGTGGGAAAAAAGCTGCAAAAACGCTAAAAGAATTGACCTGCTGCAGATTTATTTCTGCACAAAATCTGCAAGGAGAAAATGCTCAAGGTATGTACTACACTTAATAATATTTATTCATTTATATAGCACTGTTGATTCCACAGCTCTTTACATACATTGCCAATACTGTCTCCATTGGGGCTCACAATCTAAATTCCCTATCTATATGTCTTTGGAGTGTGGGAGGAAACCCACGCAAACATGGGGAGAACATACAGACTCCTTACAGATATTGTCCTCGGTGGGATTTGAACCCAGGACCCCAGCGCTGCAAGACTGTAGTGCTAACCATTGAGCCACCGTGCTAACCACTGAGCCATTATGCCGCCCCTTGAGGATTCTCATTGCCTTTGCTGCTTTAAGGATTAACATGCAGTTTTGTGACAACCTGCACTAAAAAAATGCATAAAAAAATGTGAAAAAGTTGCACTGTGTGTTTATAGCTTAACTGGTGAACGAGTATAAAAGAGAAATGTTTTCTCTCTGCAGATATTCCAACTATACCATAGATATGCATGCTAGGCTTGGTCAATGTGTTCTGAAAAGGGAGTAAAACATTGCTGCTAGACACATCTTGCAGTTACGTGTATCGCCTAAAATTAAATAATAAAAAACAAAACTAAACCTCACAGCTGGTTGAAAGTCAGCTGCCTGATACATCTATTCATTTGCCATCGAGGTCAAGTTGGGAAGCACCAAAACCCAATTGATGATTGGCTTGCCAGTCAGTTGCCTAACATTTAGGCCAAATGCACATGTTGAGTATTTGGTGAGTTTTTTACCTCAGTATTTGTAGCCAAAACCAGGAGTGGGAAAATGAGAGGAAAATATAATAGAAACATGGCACCACTTCTGTATTTGTTTTTATCCACTCCTGGTTTTGGCTACAAATACTGAGGTTATACACTCACCAAATATTCAACGAGGCCTTGTGTGTGTCATTTGGGCATTCAAGGCTCCTTGCAAAACTCAAACATTGACCTCTTGCACATAACAAGGTTTTCCTGAATGTTTTCAAGTAGAGAAGCAGCCTAAATTTCTGTTAGGGTATGTTCACATGCAGCATCTTTTTTTTAACCACAAATATGCAGCGGTTTTGTCCCAAAACACCGCACCAAAAACGCACTGTGGCAAAAATGCATTGAAAATGCAATGTGTTTTTGATACGTTTTACCGTGTTTCGCTCAATTCGCTTTTTAAGTCAAATCTATTGACTGGAAGGGCTCAAAAAATGCTGGAAAAATGCAAAAACGCAGCCAAGATGCAGCCAACAAAAGATACCCAGTGTGGACAGCAAAATCAAAATCTCATAGACTTTGCTGGGAGAAGGAAATGCATGCATCTAGGTGCATCTGTGTGACCTCAAAAACGCACCAAAAGATGCCCTGTGTGAACTTAGCCTTAAGGTTGGGCCAATGGAAGGTCTCTATTGCTTGTCTACCAGTTTTGTTTTTTTTTGTTTTTTAACATTTATTATGTATACTTCATTGTAAAATAAAACATTTACCTGTTAAACTTTTGCCTGTTCATGCGGAATGTTTACTGACAGATTAATCTATTTCCTATGAAATTGATTCTACTGTGTGCATGATTACTTTGCGAATAATGAATTGTGTTGGCTTCGATTGTTGTATGGAAATATCCCTTAGGGACATATTGGTGCAATGCACAGGTTGGGCCGAAATCCCCCACTGTTGTGGTTATGACAGATATATGCTGTATTATGTGCATTTGTGTTTGGATACCTTATGCTTTCTCGCTGTATCCTGAATATGATTTTCCCATTAGCCACTTTGGTCTGTCTGCCTTTTATGTTGTATTTTATTACCAACCCTTATTTCTGATTTTAGCTTCATGCTATAAACTTCGCTCGAATTTAGATAATTTGTTCCCATTTTGATCTTCCATCCAACCTTTACCTTCCATGCCTCGTTCTTCCATTTTATTAGCTGTTTGTCATGCGAGTCCTTGAAAAGCTGATTTTGGTGGAGAAGCTTGACATTTACAGTTAATTACCGTTGTGTGATTGCTAAGTGTTGAATCTGTTTAATATTATTTTTCTGCTTCTCTGAGCTCATTGAAGACTGACAGGGGCTGGTGTCACCGACCTTCATTCTATTGCTCTATGCCTCAGTGATCAATTAGGACTGTATGCTATCACTGCTCACAGCTGCATAAAACCATTTTACTAAATAACAAAAGCAATAGAAACCAGTTAGATGGTGGCTGAATGTATTTGAGTGAATCCTACACGTTTCATTCTGTTGTTGTTTGTGCTTTTTATTTACCCTGCATTTCTGGAGGAGATGAGGAGCCAAGAATTGTGTGAGAGGCGCAATGATAAGCTAGACCGGCGTCACAAGACTGAGATTTGCAGGTGGAACTTACATTATTTCCAGATAAACTTTCCTAATTCCTTAGTAATTCTAGCTTGCTGGATCAAAACGTCCTCAAATAGGTTGTGTGCTAATTTTTTTGTATTGTATGCAAAAAAATTGGCTATAATAGGACATTGTAAGACCCTAAAAATACAATTCTCATAGTGCAAAGTGCCCACAATGGTGAATTTTTTGTTCAGCCAATTTTCTGCACCAAATACTCAGTTTACTGTATTAGATTACTTGTGTTTTTACATTACATTTTTTGTGCCTTTTTTTTATTCATATGCTTTCTTATAATTTTTTTTTGTTTTATTTTCAGTATGTCATGTTTTAAATAATGCATTGTTTTGGATACTTTCGCCTACCAATAATGTTTTATGAAGGCTAGTCAGGAGAAGGAATCATTCCTGAGGATTTGGCCCACACAATTCCGCCCCGATGCTCAAGCCACTGCACCAATGACGTAATTTTTGAATGTTTTATAGATTATTTTTCAGCAACAAAGTATAGAATCTCTAAACTAAAGATAAATTGTTTAAAAGAACAGAGAGTCCTCAGTGGTTGATACCTTTTAATGGCTAACTGAAAAGATGGTAATAATAGAAAGCTTTCGAGACTACTCAGGTCTCTTCATCAGGCATGGTATAACACAAAATCTGAAGAGTCACATATTTATACACAACATATTTATACACAACATATGCTGTTGTGTATAAATATATGACTCTTCAGATTTTGTGTTATACCATGCCTGATGAAGAGACCTGAGTAGTCTCGAAAGCTTGCAATTATTACCATCTTTTCAGTTAGCCATTAAAAGGTATCAACCACTGAGGACTCTCTGTTCTTTTAAACAATTTTTTTATCTCTACTGGCTAACACGGTACAAAGACATATTTTACTTGTATCTAAACTAAAGATATGATTTGAATCAGCACCCTAGTACCAGTATGGCAGTGCATGTACTATATATGTGAAAAATCTGCTGTTTTGGTTCCCTTTAAAAGAATCTGACCTAATAAAGATCCTAGTGGTACCCCACTGCTGACTATATCCCATTTACAGAAGGTACCACTTACGACCATTTTATTTCATGTCTTTTAGCCAATTCCGTTCCTATCTGCATATCCTTTCCCCTAGTCTTGCTTTTGGAGCTTCAGTATAAGGCTGTTATGTGGTACAGTATCAAATGCCTTTGCAAAGTCCAGATAAATCACATCAGCTGCATTACCAATATCCAGATTTGCACTTGCCCCCTCATAGAACCCCAACAGGTTGGTTATACTCAATTTATCTTGAATCCATGCTGGTTGTCCATTCCATTCTCTGAAATATATTTTTGCATGTCATCTCTCTTAATGCCATTAAAAACTTTGTAAACTACTGATATCCTAGACCTTTCATGTTGTTTATTAAAGATAGTGATATTTGTTTTTTTTAAAATATAGAAACAGAAGAAATAGGAATAAAAAAAAATCAGTTTATTTTCGACATCGCAGGTGAAAACCATTCTCGTATGTGGTTTTATCACAAATTGTTACAATTTTAGCCCATTTGTTTATTACCACTTTTCTACTGCAGATGAGACTCTAAAAAGACAAACATTTGAAATCATCTATTTGTGATTTAAAAACCTAATTTTCACCCATTTCACAAAGGCACTCGGACTGCTACACCTTACATTTGAAGTTTATATATTATATTGTCAAGGAGTTAGCCAGGGGGGAAAGTCACACACTTGTCACAAACAGCACTGTTAGGCCAATTATTAAGTAACTCACTGTAAGTGGTGTGTGTGTGTGTGAGTGTGTAATATATATCTCCAGTGCCGTCACTGCCAAGCTCTAGAATAACCCCTAAACATTTTTTCGCTGCCACCACCAATCGTTTATACAGGTAGTTTGGACACCCGTTACAGATACCATCCAGCTTTGGGCAAGAGATTAATATCGCAAGAGGAATGAAGCTATTAAATTTTATATATTTAATCCAAAAAGTAGTCCGGTGTTTATAGAGATATACAAAAGATGTTACAAATGAGACAAAATAATACAATGTAAAATTAAAAGTGATAAGCAAAAAAAAGTTCTTAACCTGTAGTTGCAGGGGTGGTACAGTTCTCTTTTTGGAGAGTTCTAAGGGTATGGTTCCACTAGCGTATAGATTCAGATGCAAGAGCATCAGAAGCGATATGCTAATGACCCTCTGCTGCGGGTGTCAGACAAAGGTCATGCGATTTGTGAAGCCATCTTGCGATCGCATCACAGATGTGGAGAGCAGGGAGGGAGCACTTTCTCCCCATTTCTTTCGCTGCCTGTCTGTGCGTATATCGCACTGCACTCAGATTACATGCGAGTGCAGTGCGATGTTTCACACACTTCTATAGACTTGTATGGGGGTTTGTGAGCCGAGACTCGCTACCAAACACAGCATGCTGTGATTCATTCCGCATGCCACTATCGCATGAGAAATCAATTGCAGGTGGGCCCTGCCTCATAGTTTTACACTAGAGTGAGAGCAATCCAATGTTTTATCGAATTGGACTCGCCCGTGCAAATCAAAATGAAACCAAACTCTAATAGAAAATATCAAACAAAAAAAGAGCAAAAATGCACAATCCAGCGGATGATAGATCTATAGTCACAAAATGCTTTTTTTCAATTTACAAAATAAATACTTTATTGATCACTGTTTAAAATCCATCATTCCACTATGCAGAGCAAGTATAACGGGTAATAGTCACACCGGACTACGCGTTTCAGCGTTCCCTCATGTTTTCCTCATGGTCCAATGGCTCATAGTAAGACTGGTCATGGGATGTGGCTTCAGTTTTTTGAAAATTATAAAATTCTGACTTCCAGGATATCTTCACCCCTGGTTGTCCTATGTGGAAGATATCATGGTCATATTATTGCAATTTTATCTTTCTATAGATATGAAATATGGCTTGGCTAGCATCATCCAGTTGCCTAATATTAATTTAGAGCTCATAACCATGTATTACAATTATGAAAAATATGCATGTTCTTTCCCTTGCCCATGGGAGTCCTGAAGTTAAAAATGTATTTTCCATCAATATCCGATCTCTACAATCCCCAATCTTTGTAATTTTCCGCCAATGCAAAGTGTCTGAAAAAATTTTTTTCAACTGAATATGCTGGTTCCTGTACAAGGCTAGTTCTCTCTAATATACAAAATCCAGGTTTCACGTCTATTTCCCAACAGATGTACAAAGTTTAATCACCTTTCCACACCAGAAGATCCTAGCTTCAGTGGATGTGCCCTCTCTCTACTTCCTCACTTATAATTAGTTATACTTCCTAGTTGTACTTAATCCCATTTGTTCAGTGAAGGAGTGGGGATTTGCCTGCCTTTGAGAGACAGAGATGTCTTCATGGATTTTATAATTCCTGTGACCTGTGTAGCAGAAGATAATTTTGAACATAATAATCTTCATCTGCCTTTGATAAGCGGATGGCTAGAGATCGATTACAAGTTTTATAGTAAAGTAAACTTGTAAAGTGTTTGTACAGTCGTTTGTGGTGTGTCTACCACAGTAGTAGTATGAGTTGAGATTATGCTGATTAGTCTCTGGGTAAAATTCTGATCTTGGCTTCTTGAGCTAGTTCTCTTCAGATAGTTGTGTTGAGGGAGAGGTGGAGGCTGGAAGGGAATCTCTGCAGGAAGCTTATACATTTGAGAGGTGCAGACCACCTGGACATTTGACTTACTTTATATGGGAAACTGATCTAGTAACAACTGGTTCAGGGGCTCAAAAATTTACTATAGTCTTGATGTCACTGAAAGGCCCATATATGTTTTGAAATGTTTAAACTTCCATTTTTTCATCTAATAATAATTTTTTTTAATTTTTTTTAAAGCCAATCATTCTTGAAGACTATGCAGACCCATTTGATGCAAAGCAGGGCCCGGGAAGCCAAACAACTGCCGAAATAGTGACAGAGAATGATGGGTATATGGAGCCATACGAAGCTCAGAAGATGATGGCTGGTAAGGAAATCAATGGATACTACTTATGTGTGAATTATTTTTGAGTCACCATAGATCTTTTTTTTTGTTCAGTAGGCAATGGTGAAATGTAGACTTACTGACTACAAATTGTTACAGTAGGAATAATGTTATCCATGTATTTCTTTTTCTTGCTTTGTACCAAAAAAACCTAATAGGCAGGTAGTGGTTAGAGGCTACTACCTGCCTGCGAAACCTGGCGCCAGCACTAAAGGCCCTGTTACACACAGAGATAAATCTTTGGCAGATCTGTGGTTGCTGTGAAATCATGGACATATTGTTCCATTTGTACACAGCCACAAACTTGGCACTGATTGTCCACAATTTCACTGCAATCACAGATCTGCCACAGATTTATCTCTGTGTGTCACAGGGCCTTAAGTGGTTACTGACAGATCCTGTCGGTGATTCAGCTACTTCTTCTCAACAGAGCAGCTATTTTTTTTCTTCTGGACTTTTCTGTCAACATGGCGTGACTGCTGGTGTCATGCTGATTGACAGCCGGGGTCGCAAAGTTAGGCAGTGGGGAGGCGGCTGTCAATTGACATGACATCGGCAGTCGCCCCCCCCTCAACAGAGCTGAGCGGAAAAGAAGCCATTGCTCTGTTTATGTGACGTCAATGAAACCCGTTGAATTGCTAGTATGAGCGGTCTGTAAAAAAACAGAAAAAGTCCTAGATAACATTTGAAACATTTCACAGTATAGGTTGAAAACGTCAAGTTGGTTAAAATAACTTGTACATGTTTAATCACATGCCCTTGATACACGAAAAAGATTTGTTCAGATGTATTTTTTTTTTAATCATTGTAAAGGATGAAATAAATTCTAGTACTGCCTCCTCATTATACTGTATCTCACAGGAGTTAAGAGAGTGCAAGGTTAAAAGCTTTCCTCTTGTAAAATACTTAAGATCTGGAATAAATTGGTTTAATTATTGATGACTTGATGGTCCTTAGTGTCATTTTACATTCATAAATGAGCATATCTTGTATAAACACTGCTGTACAATGCAGAATGTTCTGAGTACTATAACACACGGTGTTATGTTTTTTCAGGTTGGTGTTATCTCTTCTCTCACTATATCTGCTCGAATTTTGTGAACCCAATAACATTGATAACATAGAATTATTATTTATTTATTTTTTTAGTTCTTTCTATGGCAATGTTTGTGATAATTGGGATATAATGGTTTTGGACAAAAGGAAAATAAAGAATTGCTAGATTTTTAACTTTTATGGTGCCAAGTAGAGATGACTGGGGCAGTCAAAATTCTAATTTGTGTTCATTGTTCCAGGAAACTCGATTGGTGGAGAACTTCAAATTAAATTATCACTTTTTATGCTATGAGGGTTCTCGGGCTCCTCATCATCACCCATCCAGCCCTCTTAACATGTTGTTCTCCCCACTACTGGCTCTGCATCCCTGGGCCTCGTCATGCTGGTCCAGGACATTTGGCTCTGTTGATGGTTCTGTGCCACTGTGCATAAAGTCAGGATATCATAACATGGGACAAGACCTTTCATGGGCAGACACATACCTAGCAAAATCGGAGCCAGAAGTCAGATTAGTTTGAAAGGTCCGGGGATTTCGCTCGAGAAACAGTGATATGAAAATGCAATGAGTCCTGGATGTGTGATGCTAAGGAGCTGGGGGAATCAAGAGGAGCGGCATGAGAGTATAATTTTTTTTTTTTTTAACATTTTTTTTTTGAATGAGTAATCCTCTTGGAAGCAATTTAAATAAAACAACACACTTTACTGATTTTTGTAATAATCGAGTAGAAGTCAGTTCCGCTCGAACATACAATGCTAAGTTGATGTCTACACTATTCACTAATGTGAACCTACTGTTTGCAATGAGAACTGTGTAATAATTTTATTTAGCTATGGAAAGTTGAGCATTTGCCAAGTTTCACCACAGATTACTGCAAATGGTGTAGGATTAAAGATGCAGGAACCTGCAAATATATGGGTTTGTCTGGTCCAACTGGAGTTTAAAAAAAAAAAAAGTCCGGTTTGGGACCGGATTTGAACGTGGACGCCAAACCCCATATAAGTGTATAGGGATCCAACTTGTGTGCTGTAAAATAGTGTTAGTAGGAGTTAGGGGTCTGCAAATTGAAGAAATATGGGCATTAAAGCAGGACAGTTATACTTGGTCTCCTGCGCAGCTGTCACACAGCTTCTGGGTTCAATCAATAACTCTCATTTATATGCACTGCTTCCCCTGCCCACCTTCTGGGACATTGTCTATGATTGGTTGGAGTCAGACATCTGGCATTTGTGATTAGTTGTGGAATGTAAAAATAAAAAACTGGAAAAAATGATGTAGGGTCTCCTGTATATTGATACCCAGCTCAGATGAAGCAGAATGCTACAGGTTGCAGCTCCCAGCTGTGTGAGTTTTATTGGCTATCTATCAAAATATGAGGGACCCCGTGAAGTGTTTTTTTTTTTTTTTTTGCATTATTTAAATAAATATTTTTTTTAAAAACTGTGTGCGGGTACCCCCCCAATTTTGTTACCCAATCAAGATAAAGCGAACAGCTGGGGGCTGGTATTCACAATCTACGGGTTTGCCCATCTCTAGAAATGAGTAAATAGAATTTTTAATTTATCAAATGTTATTTAGCCCTTGTCTTTGTGTATTTTAGTATTTTGCATACATTATTTTCTGACAGTATTTATTTCATAGGTTTTCTTTTAGTTAAATTTCCTTTTTATATGGTACATAAAAGTGATTTTAAATTTAAAGCTGGTGATAAGAAACATAGTTGTGATAGCGTTCTGTATATTCCTTAAATGTGTTGGTAAGAAATGTTTTTTACGCAAGACTGACCTCTCGTCCTCCACCGATTAATAAGTTGGCTGCTGTAGGCTTTGCATCTTCTGTTGTATTAGTTTATATAAACTTCTATGAAATTTCTGCTTTCAATTAGTTTAATATATCTTTTGAGATGCCAGATATTCCCTTTGCTGTCCATTTTCTCATTCTAATTAGTGTCCTCAGCATTTGCTGAACTTGTTAACTCTTCAGTTGGGTAGTCCGTCACCTCCAAAATGTGCTGTTCTGCTGAATGGTAAGAGGACTCCAGCTGTGCTCAGAATTAGCAATATCTCTGGATACTTACAAAGCAAAATGTGCCGATGCTGAACAGTAAGGATTACAGAATAACTAATTTGAGTGATGGATTGCACAGTGGCAGCAAAAAAATATATCGGTGACTTTAATATTATATTGCACTTTCTAAGGTCTATTGGAATGAATCCACACTAGTTTATCAGGATCAGTGCTGGATTCATTAACTACTATTGATTACTGAAGGCTGCTCATCAATTTTTAGCTGACTGCTTTAACTTATTATGTTGTTCTGCTTCGCAAGAGAGATTTTCCCAGACTTTTCCTTGAATCTTAATCTGACATTGTGTGCTGAGCCACTCTGATGTGTAGCGAAGGAAACCTATTAACGGGTCATTTCAGTGTAAAGATGGGTGATGGTTACAATACAAGATTTTCTGGTCGTTAATGCATTATACAGTATTACTTTTACAAATTGTAGTTTTATATAAGATAATGAATTGATTAGATCTCCCAGATAATTATTGCAATTGCACATGTTTTTGTTATACACGTTTATTTCCTTTGTGTGTATTATAAGCCAGACCTCCATAGCATGTAAAATCTTCGAGCAAATTGTCAAGGAACATTTGCTTTGGTACCTGGATTGGGAAGGCATTAATTAACCAAAGCCAGCACGGCTTTATGACCAATATATCTTGTCAGACCAACCTGATTTCGTTCTATAACGAAAGTCACTGAATGGTTAGACCAAGGGAATGCTGTAGATATAGCATACCTTGACTTCAGTGAGGCTCACCTCACATCAGCGGTATTTTGCCGCAAAACCGTATCTGTTACAAATGCGTTTCATTTAATTTCCAATGGAATGGCGGCAAGATGCGGTCACATGTGGATGCGTGCGTCATCCACAACCGCATGTGACCGCATCTTGCCTCGATTCCATTGGAAAGGAATTGAAATTAAATGAAACTTATTTGTAACGGATCCGGTTTTGCGGCAAAATACCGCTGATGTGAGGTGAGCCTGAGGCATTCGTTTAAAGTATCACATAACATCCTCATTGAAAAAATGATCGAGCACGGAATTTATAAAAAATCAGTTGCATGGATTCACAACTGGCTTAATGATCGTGCACAGCGAGTAATAATAAATGGCTACACATCAAGTTGGAGGAAAGTTAAAAGTGGGGTGCCGCAAGGCTCTGTCCTGGGCCTAGTGTTGTTTAATATCTTTATAAATGATCTGGACAACTGAATTATTGGGAACTCGTAAAATTTGCAGATGATACTAACATAGGAGGAGTAGCCAACACTAGAGAGGAAATATCGTATTTAACAGGATCTAGACACACTCAAATATTCTGTTTACCTCGGCCCATTGTTCAACAGGGACAAATGCAAAGTCCTATATCTGGGTAAAAGAAATGTAACAAGCATATATAGTGTGGGAGGAATAGAACTAGGTGATAGCACCGGGAAAAGGACTTGGGCATAATAGTAGAACCCAGATTCAACCTGAGCCAACAGTGCAGTTCTGCAGCTTAAATGGTCAAAAAAATTCTGGGATGTGTGAAGACAAGCATAGAATCTAGATTAAGAGAGGTAATTATTCCCCTATACTCCGCCTTGATAAGACCACACCTGGAATACTGTTAATTGGGGCGCCCAGAAGTGTACAAAAAATGGCATCGATATATTGGAGTAAGTCCAGGGAAGAGCAACTAAGATGGTAGAAGGTCTGCAAACCATGTCCTATGAAGACCTGCTAAAAGAACTAGGAATGTTTAGTTTGCAAAAGAGAAGGCTGCGAGGAGACTTAATAGTGGTCTACAAATATCTGAAAGGTAGTCACACTGCAGAGGGAACTACCCTATTCTCAGCACAAGCAAGTACAAGAAGCAATGGGATGAAACTAACAGGAAGGCGATTCAGTTTAGACATTAGGACATAGTTTCTGACAGAGAGGGCAGTCAGAGTGAAACAGGCGACCACGGGAGGTGGTGAGCTCTCCATCAATGGAAATCTTCAAGCGGAAGCTGGATAAATATGTAGCTGGGATGCTTTAGGAAAATCTGCACTCACAGGGGGTTGGACCTGATGGCTTTTGAGGTCCCTTCCAACTCTACCATTCTATGACCAGACCGCCCCCTAGGAGAGTATAATAAAGGTGTTTTTTCAGTTCTATAGGGTGGCCTGGGCTCTTATATACAGCATTCCAGACTACCGTATATAAGGGCTTACTGGTAGTGGCTGCAGGTCATGAGAGAAAAGCCTGGTGACAGGTTGCCTTTAACCCTATTAGCACATAACAACATGCTGAAGACTACATCTGGCTTTCACCTCTCCGAAGTTATCCACCTTGGTGAAACAGATCTTCCCTCCAGGATTTTACCAGTGACCATCATATATATATATATATATATATATATATATATATATATATATATATATATATATATATATATATATATATATATATATATATATATATATATATATATATATATATATATATATATATATATATGTATATATTATATATATTATATATATTGCACACACATACTTCTTGACTTCTATAAATTCAGCTCTGGTGGCTGGTAGGACGGCCTATATAAAAATACCTGTATATCACGAACATAGTGTATGGGTGACACCAAAACACTCCATTCATTCTGTTGGACATACTAGTTTGGCAGCATTTTTAGCATGAAGAAATCTTAGGTATTTTAGAAAGGTCTGAACAATTGTCACAGGAATTCATACCAAAGGAAAATCAGATCCTTGCCTGCTAATAGATTATTTGTATGTAAATAATTGGTTTTGCGCAATCTTGGAATGTGTCGAATGATTACTGTCAGCAGGGGTTTTCAAATCTTTATATGCAATTTTCCTTTTGTGTTGAATCTATTTAGATGTTAGAAATGTTAAATTTAGAGCTGACTAATAAAGGTTTATACAGTAATTTACTTTTTTTTTCTTTCTGTAGAGATTTTCATTATATTGTCTATTGAAAAAGGTTTTATAATGTGCATTGCAATATTTTTATTGAATGAATTTGCTTGCACAACGAAGGCCTTGTGCGCACTAGGCGGATTTTACCGCAGATTTCCCCGCGGATTTGCTGCATGTTTCGCTGCAGAAAATGTTCATAACCTTTCTGCAGTGATTCACCAGAAAAACCTATGGGAAAAAAAAATGCTGTGAGCACTGGGCGGATTTTGACAGCTACAGGTTTTGCTGCGGGATTCCCGCAGCAAAAATAATTGCATGTCACTTCTTTTCCGCAGGTAGCTGCGGCATTTCACTCCATTGACTGTAATGTAATCGTAAAATCAGGCAGGGAATAACTCAGGTAGCAAATTCTGTGCATTTCATTGCGTTTTCCTGCGTTATTCCCTGCAGTATTTCGCTTTTTTCGGGACATAATGTTAATCGCTGCCTGCGTTTTGCAGGGAAGTGATGTAATTATGACAGGAAGAGGGAGCGGAGCAGAGAGTAAACACACACAGATCACACTCACACACAGACATACTGTATATAATTCACATAGAAATCAAACGTACATGTTACAAATAAAAAAACAAAAAAAAAAAAAACGTGGGCTCCGCCGTATTTTTACTGTACAGCCAAGGTAAACAGACATCGGCGGCCCGGTATTCTCAGGCTGGGGAGAGCAAGGGCCAGGGTCAATGCAGCTGAGAGAGAATATCAGCCCGCAGCTGCCCCGGGACTGTCGCATCCATTATGTGACAGTCTCAGAGTGTCCCCGACTCTTCCAGATTGCCATGATGCGGTGGCAATCAGGGTAATAACGAGTTAATGGCAGCGGATCGCTGCCACGAAGTCCTGGCTTAATCATGGCAGCGTCTATGAAACAGCTTACATGATTAACCAGTAAGTATAATGAATAAACACACACCACGAAAAATCCTTTATTTTAAATAAAATAGCAAAAAAGACCCTCTTTCACCACTTTATTAACCCCTCCCAACACACAGCTCCTACGTAATCCATGCAGGTCCCACGACGCTTGCAGACTGCTGAAGCCGCGTCTGACACACAGTACTTAATGCAGCCTCGTAACGAGACTGCAGGGGTAACCAGAGGTAATTTCTCACGGTCGGTAATGTGAACACATTACTGCTCGTGAGAACTGCAGTGTGTCCTCATTGGGACTCTATTGAATTATCTATCCCTCTATCTATATATCTATCTATCTATCCAGTATCTCTCTATCTATCTCTATCTATTTATCTATCTATATCAGAAGGAAATTACCTCCTTTTTTTTTCTTTTTTTTTTTTCAATGTGCTTTATTGCATTAACTGCATTAAAACACATGTACCAACCTGCGGGAAAACCGCACTAAAATGCATGCGGATTTCGGTGCGTTTTTTTGCAGGTTTTTTTTTTTCCGCGGGTGTGGAAATCTTTCAGAGCCTGTGGAATTTTCTTAAGAAAATTCCATTTTCTAGTGCGCACAAGGCCTAAAGGTATTATTTGTCGTGGATTTTAAATTTAGGGTTTTTTTTTTTTGGTTTTTTTTTAACAGGAATTAGTAATGCTTGAAACAATACTGTTCTGATTTCTTTTCAGATCGCCATGCTATTAATAAAAGAATATTAGTGGTCACTAGTGTTGGAGTATTTTTAGACTGCTATTCATGACGGCGCTGCTTCTCAGCCATGCTCAGCTTCAACTTTAGTCCTCTTCTATTAGTTGGTGGTAAATCTCTATTACTGCCCTATTTAAGTAAATTAAAAAGAAATTTGGGTCAAGTAAAGCCCAATAAGTGTGTAATTTGTAATAGCAGAAGTAATATTTAGAGTCTAGCTACATCCCCTTCATCTGTATTGTTGAATCTTAATATCAGTGGTCTACTGACAGGCAGCAGGGTAGTGTCCAAGGACCCATAATTAGGTGGGATGGTTACTAGTGATGAGTGAATGTGCTTGACACGGCTTGTTACTTGATCGAGCATCGGGGTACTTGAGTACTTTCGGAGCTCGGCAGAGTATTATGGGTGCTCAGATATTTCGTCCTTGTAGTCACCCCAGGGAGAGCCAGTTGCAGTTTCTGAATGGCTCCCACAGGGGATAATTAATGTTCTCGATTATAGTGTGACCAAAAAAACCCCTACCCTCTTGCCGGAAATGCTCTGTTTATGTGGCTGTATGTGAGCAGAGACCCGAACAGGCAAATTAGTGCCTTTCCATATTGCTCGTTACTTGCATCGGGCTCGTTTGCGCGTCTGACCAGCTCGAATCGAGTACCGAGCATTTTAGTGCTCGCCCATCACTAATGAATACCTTTCGTTTCACTTGCATATACTGCAGGATTGCTTTAATTACCACTTTGTCTTCTTTTAAAGTAGGTGCTATTTCTGTACTGCACAACCCTTTTACACTTCTAATGCCCATTAATGGTCCATGTTTGCAAAGTCATAATATTTTGTAATAAGTGTTTCCCTTTGGCTATTGTGTGCATAATATTGCTGGTTACTAGTTATTCACTGACTGCTCTGTTCCCCACAGTGAGAAAGATTAATTTTCTCTACATCTTTGCAGTAATAAATGCCCAAACCTAGAGCTAGATGTAAGTCTCTCAGAATAAAGTCAGTAAATATCCTTTATGGATTCTATTGCTAGAATATACCTTTCAATAGTAAATCGTTAAAAATAGGGATATACCCACAATAATGACCAATAACCTATGCAGAACACCTGTTAATGCAAAAAAGGACAAAATTAGTTATATCAAAGTATAAATGGAGGCTGTAAACTGCAGTACAAATATCTGTGTCGGTAGTAAATTGCTGCAATCTCACCCAATCCAGAAGACAATTGGAAGTACCGTATTTTTCGCTTTATAAGACGCACTTTTGTTCCACCCAAATTTTGGGGGAAAGTAGGGGGTGCGTCTTATAAGCCGAATATACGGGAAGGGGTATATATACATATGTACACTGCAGGGTCCAGGGGAGGTGGGGGCGCTGTGCTGGGGGCAGGTGAACGCTGCAGCGGCAGCGTTTGATCTCCTGCTCCCGCTCATATAATATGCACAGCCGCTGTCCATCTCCGGTGGTGCTGAAATCGCACGCAGTGAGGGGCTGGGGGAGCGGTGCATATTATATGAGCCTGCGCTCCCCTGTGATGGCACATGCCCCCCCCTGTGTTAAATTTGGCCCCCAGGCTGCTGCTCATTCTAAAATAAAAAAGCTTTACTTACCCCCTCCAGCGTTTCTCCCCATGTCCCTGCTTCCACTGTGATCAGGCAGGCAGAGATCTCAGTCTGCTGTGCCGATCACATGACCGGCACGAATAACCAGTAAGTAGAAGAACAGAAGCACGGAGGGAGATAAACGCTGGAGGAGGTAAGGAAAGAGTGTTTTATTTTACTATGGGCAGCAGCCTGGGGGTGATATCTAACACAGGGGGACTTGTGCGATCTATAGGGGCTATGGGCAGCACCATGGGGGCGAAATCTAACAAAGGGGGACTTGTGCGATCTATATAGGGGCCATGGGCAGGACCATGGGGGCGATATCTAATGCATGGGGACTTGTGCGATCTATAGGGGCCATGGGCGGCAGCATGGGGGTGCTATCTAACACGGGAACGTGTGCAATCCATAGGGGACCATAGGTAGCACAGGGGAATGTCTTCTAAAGCGAAAAATACGGTAATGCATGTAGCCACATAAGAGGCCACATCAACACAGATACTCAATTGACCCTAGTTCTCCCTGTCAAGCCTTTTGTGGGGGCTCACTCTCTCACAAGGGCAGTACCCAAGTGTAATGCTGCACTTTGGGCCCCCAAAAAGAAAACCATTCCAACAAGTTTGTGCCTCACTGCCAAGGTGTCTTCAGGAGTGTATATGCTGAGCGTAAAAAAGGAATAAGGTATAACTACAGAAAAACCTGTGTTTTTTTAGATAATCATTCAAACACAAGAATCATTCAAACACAAGAACCGCAAAGTGTCCTGTAGTGACAAGTAGACCTTATCCGCTGTGCAGAGTACTGCGAAACTACATATAGTAAAAATGTAAAAAATGATTTATTTATTTATTTTCCCACTGGTTGTGCAGATAAGGTTTACCTGTTACTACAGGACCTGTTGTAGTTTTTGTGTTTGGATGATTGTCTAACACAACTTTGTTTTTTGTTTTGTAGTACTATATAACTGGACTAAAAGTCTCTGCATATTAAAATCACTGTTACTTGCCCTGCTCTCATTGGGGAAAAAAATGTATCCAATGTATAAAAATGGTAAAAAAGAAGGGAACACCTTTTCATATGTATTTTTATGTTTTGTGATTCAAAAAAAATATATTCACAAAAAGGGTACAAGGATAGCAGTCATGAATCATGAAAAAAATGTAATTTTTTTTGATTAGCAAGATCTGAGTACACAGCACCTTGCTATATATGGGTCTGTGTAGCCAAGGTCTTAACAATCGACAAAATGTTACTTGTATAGCAATGCTTAGACAAGAAGCTTGTGTCAATCAGGGCTTCATACTTGTTCCATTGAGGCCTCACTGCACAGACCAAGGTAATGTCTTAAGGCCCTGTCACACACAGAGATAAATCTGCGGCAGATCTGTGGTTGCAGTGAAATTGGACAATGAGTGCCAGGTTTATGCCTGTGTACAAATGGAACAATATGTCCATGATTTCACTGCAACCACAGATCTGCCAAAGATTTATCTCTGTGTGTGACGGGGCCTTAAGCCTCCATAGACACGCCAAGAGAATGCCTGGCCTCGCTGGCGGTAGTGTAAGGCGGTCTTTGCACGTTGGGACATCACAAGCCGATGCTGCAATGTCGCACGCGATAGTCCCCGCCCCCGTCGCAGGTACGATATCATGTGATAGCTGGCTTAGCGAACATTATCGCTACGCCAGCTTCACACTGCACTTACCTGCCCTGCGACCGTCGCTCTGGCCGGCGACCCGCCTCCTTCCTAAGGGGTCGTGCGGCGTCATAGCGACGTCACACGGCAGGCGGCCAATAGCGGCGGAGGGGCGGAGATGAGCAGGATGTAAACATCCCGCCAACCTCCGTCCTTCCGCATAGCCGCCGGCGGCAGGTAAGGAGATGTTCCTCGCTCCTGCGGCTTCATACACAGCGATGTGTGCTGCCGCAGGAACGAGGAACAACATCGTACCTGTCGCGGCACCGGCATTATGGAAATGTCGGTGAATGCAACAATGATACGATAACGACGTTTTTGCGCTCGTTCATCGTATCATCTAGCATTTACACAGTACGATGTCGAAAGTGATGCCGGATGTGCGTCACTTTCGATTTGACCCCACTGACATCGCACGTGCGATGTCGCAACGTGCAAAGCCGCCCTAAGACGCTGTTAAAAGATATTTTTCGGTTTACCTTTTTATTTGTCCTCTTGACAAGCAGAAAAGACTGTGTAGCCTAGAATAACTTCAAAGTAAACTACCCCTACCCGTGTCTCACCAACAACATTTTGAGAAGAGTTCTCTTGTAGACCACATGAAGATATCCTGTGTGACCTTGTGGCCCTGGTCTCAATCAGCAGCATAATTCTTCCTGCCACAATGTTGTTTCTCATGCCATTTCTGAATAATTTTTGAAGAGATGTTGACGTCATGTTCACCTTTCTCACCATTTTTTCATATGAGCTGAAGAAACAAATCAGATCCATGGAGGCTTCACTTGGCAACTTCCAGAATTTGATGGGATCTGCTGGTCACATCTTTGTGCTAGATACCTCAGGACACTGTCAGTAGTTCTTGTGGTGTCCAAGCTTGATAAATCTCTGCTCTTTTGGCCTACATCTTAGGCTTTAATGTTATGGTTGTTTGGTGTACTTATATAAAATATATTGTCCCAAAGTGAACATTGCATTCTCAAAGTTTTTTTTTTTAATTATTTTTCGGCTTTCTCTCCTAACTTGCATTTAGCAAAGACTTGTTCTTTTATTCCTCAAATGCTCTTGTTTTTCAGACTTTTGAATGCCAGTACTCTCATTACTTCAGGAGTCTTATTCCTTGGCTCTCTTTCCTTGGTTTTCCCCATCTGGTCAATAAATTCTCTGCCATTTAGAATATTTTGTACTATAATCTTATGATTTTATAGTATGTAGACTCTTGCCGAGTAGCGAGCTGTCCTGAAATGATTTCTGAAATTAAATTATGCCTGCCATATGGCCATGTCACATTAGTTGACCCTCTAGTCAAGTTTTCTTTTAAGCTACATTTTTATCTAAAAATTATTCCACACTAATATTTTCTATCATAGTAACTAATAAATAATTTGTCTGCCAGCAGGATTTCCAATGATAATTTTAGTATTAAATCTCCTTATTTTGTGGAAATTGATGGGCTGTGTAAGGCTATATCATGCATATCATGTGCTATCAATTCTTGATGGCAAATCAATTCCACACTCAAATGCACTTTTGGAGATTAGAGCCCCAGGTTCACGCTGATGGGATTAGCTACCAAGTTTTTGCTAAAGCATTACCTAAGGTCAGTTATTTCATTCATACCTGCATATTCAGTAAGAACCTTTTTGAAGAGTATTCGACTATGATTGATAACTGGACTAGATTCTCTACTTCCATCACTCCATATTCACTTAATTGAGGTTGTCCAGTCGTAGAAAAAATGAAGCCAAAACAAAAGTGAATGTTTGTCTGTCATTAAATAGACCGGACACCCTGATGCTTCTGGGCTGGATCTCCGGTGAGTGAACAGATGGGTTTAGTTTAACCTTTGTCCAGCTGAATAGGTACAATTGTAACTATTCTGTTTTAAAATTGCAATACATTTTTTTTTTTTTCAAAAAGCCGTAGAGGGCTGAAATTTCGTGACATCTCAGCAGTTTTGGTCCAGAATATATTGGCCAAATTTCAATAAAATATCTCCACCCCCTTCCGAGATAAGGGGTCGCTGTTAACGTTGTAAAATTATGCAGCCTGACGAAGGTTAAGTTGATCACATCTACTTTATTTTATTTTTTTTTTCTCTAGGCTGGATTAACTTCCTTTTTAAAAAAAACTTTTTTTCCAGTGATTTTTATTTTTTTTTTTTATTTCACTGCTAGTGATGCATTACATGTAAGTCCCCTGTATTATACAGACCTGCTAACATGTTCATCTTTTTCCATCTGTCTCTTATGACTCGTAACCTGTCGGCAGCTTTGGCGGTCACTCAATACAAGTCTATGAGAGCATCTTTCCGGCTCTCATAGACTTGCATTGAAAGCTTGGGATGCAACTTCTGATTTCCAGCCAGTCAGAAGTTATGGGTACAAGGTGGCATCACAGGACCGGAGTGGTGCCCAAAAAACAATGAAGCTGCCAGAGGTTAAGTATAAGAACGAGGGCTTGCATTTAAGGTACCACTCCAGCTCTGAAAGAAAAGTATGTAAAAATATCTTTTTCAGCTGCATGGAATATTGATTCTTGTGGGAAGAATCTACAGCATGTGTACTTGTTTAGCAGATGCTGTGCATGGCTTTTCAAGTCGATTGTTATATTGACAGTACTATACTATACCTCTCTCAGGCTTAAACAGCAGGATTGATGTAGTTTCATCAGTAGTACATTGACTCACCATAGGTCACACAGACTTCTGCTCTCCAATGACAATCTAATCTATAAATAAATTACAAAGTTAAGCAGGAGCAGTGGGGGTGGAGAAGGAAAATATCCTGGCACTTAAGCTGAGAGCATTACAAGTGCTTTATTCATAGACTAAATTAATACAAGTATTCAGCTGCTCCAATCTGCGGTTCTCGTAAGGCTTTATTATGTAAGATCTGCAGGATAAAATGCGTTCTGGAGATGCAGGATCTATTATTAGTAATGGTGTGTCCACTGGTCAGCATCCCAATAAGTGAACCATGGTCCTTGAAGAGCTTTATATAAGGGGTGAAATATGTGGTTTCAGCTGTTACCTTTTTTATAAAAAATAACTGCCTGGAATCCTTCCCGCATCATCATTGTTACAATGCAAAATAATGTTTACCTGTAATTATGCAGACATACCTTTGCAGATCAAGGCACTATACATTATGCCTGAAAATGGAGGCAAAATGTCCCTGTTGACTTTGAGTTCTGCCTGGTGTTCGCTATTCTTTTTCTCTTCTCTTGGTGTTATGCCATTTTTCCATTAAAAAACAAATCTGACTACAATGGGGGTCTTCTGGCTTCTGTTGTGTCTTAAGGGTACTTTACACACTGCGACATCGATAGCGATCTCATTAGCGATGTAAAATTCTAGATCGCAGGTGCGATCTTTCGAGATCGCACATAGGTCATTTTACGCATGTGCGATCTCGAAAGATCGAACTTGCGATCTAAAATTTCACATCACTAACGAGATCGCTAGTGATGTTGTAGTGTGTAAAGTACCCTTTAAGGCCCCTTTACACACTGAGACTTTCTAGCGATCCCACCAGCGATCCCAACCTGGCCAGGATCGCTACAAAGTCTCTGGTGAGCTGTCAAACAGGCAGACCTGGCCAACGACGCAACAGCGATCCGGACCTGCAGAACGACCTAGCTAGTCATTGGGGACATTGTAAAGCAGCTTTTTGAAAGGGAAGTCACTAACGAAGTCGCTGTAAAGTCCTTTTACACACTGAGACTTTCTAGCGATCATGCTGCACAGCGGGAAACAAAGGACCAAAGAATGGTCCTGAACGATTTGTAGCGATCAGCAACTTCACAGCAGGGGCCAGGTCGCTGATGTGTTTCACACACTGCAATGTCGCTGGGGAGGTCGCTATTACGTCACAAAACCGGTGACGTTACAGCGATGTCGTTTGCGATGTTGCAGTGTGTAAAGCCACCTTAAGAGGCCTATCTGCTTCCGTTTTGAGTCTATATTCCACATGAACGCCGTTTCTCAGTTTCTAGAACCGAACACAAAAATGGAACTCTAACACAGGTAGAAGAGCCTAATTTGTGGTGCGTCCGTCTGTGTGACCTAATAAACATTAATTATAGATACACTGCACACTATGGTTTTTTTGCAAATGAAAAATATTTATTTACATAGGAGAGATCATTGAGCTTATTGTGACCAATTCCTACGTTTCGGCTAATTAATAGCCTTGTTCACGTAGTCGCTAAGAAGGAAAAGAAAAAAGCTTTGAGTACATAAATACACTCATACATATTTACAAATATATACATAAATATACAATATGTACAAGTTAACATATTTTTTAAGGAATTAATGTACATTTTTGATAATGGTTTCCCCATATGTTAAGTCATGGTAAGTGCAAAAGAAATTTCTAGAGCACATTTTAAGGCACTAAATGAGATATAATGTAAAATAAACAAGCAACAAAATGTATGTGACCTAATTACATCAAAATAGTGCAGTAGCCAAATTCTCCAAGTAAGGACTCATGCCCAGGGGTCTTATGGATTTGTGTGGTGTGAATTTGTGGTACAGCTCCTGTCGAAAATTATATCCCCATACTGTACCACTGTCAGAAAAAGGTAATCTACGAGTATATGGAGGATTTGTTCCCAAACAGTCAAAAAGAACCTCTAAAGATAGATGTTCTGTCACACACAAGCTGTGCACAAGAAGCATTGTTTGCTCCAATGTGGAGGCATTTTCTAATGGCACACAGAATCCGAGCAGCAAATTAAAAAAAAAAAAAAAAAATTCTAGAGGTGCTATAAAGAACCCCTTCAAATTACTGTGCTGTGCTCATAAGGCAATTTAGATTTAAGATTCTGCTTAAGGTACCGTCACACTAAGCAACATCGCTAGCAACATCGCTGCTGAGGCACGACTTTTGAGACGTAACAGCGATGTTGCTAGAGATGTTGTTGTGTGTGACATCCAGCAACAACCCGGCCCCTGCTGTAAGGTCGATGGTTGTTGCTGAATGTCCTGGGCCATTTTTTAGTTGTTGCTGTCCCGCTGTGAAGCACACATCGCTGTGTGTGACAGCGAGAGAGCAACAACTAAATGTGCAGGCAGCAGGAGCCGGCTTCTGCGGACGCTGGTAACCACGGTAAACATCGGGTAACCAAGAAGCCCTTACCTTGGTTACCCGATATTTGCCTTCGTTACCAGCGTCCGCCACTCTCACGCGGCGAGTGCCGGCTCCCTGCACACGTAGCCAGACTACACATCGAGTAATTAACCCGATGTGTACTCTAGCTAGGAGTACAGGGAGCCAGCACTAAGCGGTGTGCGCTGGTAACCAAGGTAAATATCCGGTTGGTTACCCGATATTTACCAAGCGCAGCATCGCTTCCACGCGTCGCTGCTGGCTGGGGGCTGGTCACTGGTTGCTGGTGAGATCTGCTTGTGTGACAGCTAACCAGCAACCCGTGTAGCGACGCTCCAGCGATCCCTTCCAGGTCAGGATGCTGGTGGGATCGCTGGAGCGCCGCTTAGTGTGACGGTACCTTTACTCATTCGTTCTTCAGCTTCTTTTGAAATCACCACAGTATGCATTATCCCTATGGCAAACAAAGAGTCAAATGTTCTGGAATTTCAGGGTTTTCCCTTTGCATTCCTTTGCTCCACTGTAAGTCTCATGTATTGTAATATGCATAGAAATAAAGGAATTAAGCATGACCGGTTAAGAATTTTAAACAGGTTTTGTCACGCTATAACTGGGGACGTCACAAAAACATTGCAAATCTGGATCTTCCAATAACAATGCATTAAACAGTGTTGTTAAAAAAAACAGAAATGCCTGAATATGCTAAAAGTATTTTTTTTCCTTTTCGGCTTCTTTCTATACCACTTCCCAACTAGGCAATTTTTCCGTGTTTTTTTTTTTTTTTATTATATATACACTACAGTTCAAAAGTTTACAGTCGCTTAGATATTTTACTATTTTTGAAAGAAAAGCACATTTTTCTTTCAATGAAGATAACATTAAATTAAACAGAAATACACTCTATACATTGTTAATGTGGTAAATGACTATTCTAGCTGAAAAAAATCTGGTTTTGAATGCAATATCTACATAGGTGTATAGACGCCCATTTCTAACAACCACCACTCCAGTGTTCTAATGGTACATTGTGTTTGCTAACTGTGTTAAAAGTCTAATGGATCTTTAGAAATCCCTTGAAAACCCTTGTGCAAGTATGTTAGCACAACTGAATACAGTTTTAGTGATTAGAGAAGCTATAAAACTGACCTTGCTTTGAGCTAGTTGACAATCTGCATTACATTTGTTGGTTCCATTAAACTCTGAAAATGGCCAGACATTGAGAACTTTCATGTGAAACTCAACAGTCTATTCTTGTTCTTAGAAATGAAGGAAATTCCATGCGAGAAATTGCCAAGAAACTGAAGATATCCTACAGCTGTGTGTACTACTCCCTTCAGAGGAGAGCACAAACAGGCTCTAACAAAAGTAGAAAGAGAAGTCGGAGGCCGCGCTGCAGAACTGAGCAACAAGACAAGTACATTAGAGTCTCTAGTTTGAGAAATTGACGCCTCACAGGTCCTCAACTGGCAGCTTCATTAAATAGTGCATCTACAGTGCTGGACAAAAGAATTGGCACCCCTGCAATTCTGTCAGATAATATTCAGTTTCTTTTTGAAAATGATTGCAATCACAAATTCTTTGGTATTATTATCTTCATTTAATTTGTCTTCAATGAAAAAGAAAAAAAAATGGTTATAATTCCACACCAAACATAAAAAAGGGGGTGGACAAAAGTATTGGCACTGTTTGAAAAATCATGTGATGCCTCTCTAATTTGTGTAATTAACAGCACCTGTAACTTACCTGAGATTTGATGTGTTCTTATGCCTGATGGTCCTAAAGGAAGGGAGCTGAGACTCCAGAAACGTGTAGACCTGTGCAAAATAAAGATCCATTAATCTGAATACCTGAGAAGTGATCATTGGCGCGGCTTAAAAAAACCCTATTTTTCCTCTATTGTTCTCTGTTACCTGTGGCACTAACAGGTGTTGGCAATAACTAAATCACACTTGCAGCCAGTTGACATGGATTAAAGTTGACTCAAACTCTGTCCTGTGCCCTTGTGTGTACCTTATTGAGCATGGAGAAAAGAAAGAAGACCAAAGAACTGAGGACTTGAGAATCCAAATTGTGAGGAAGCATGAGCAATCTCAAGGCTACAAGTCCATCTCCAAAGACCTGAAAGTTCCTGTGTCTACGGTGCGCAGTGTCATCAAGAAGTTTAAAGCCCATGGCACTGTGGCTAACCTCCCTAGATGTGGAAGGAAAAGAAAAATTGACGAGAGATTTCAACGCAAGATTGTGCGGCTGGTGGATAAAGAACCTCGACTAACATCCAAACAAGTTGAAGCTGCCCTGCAATCCGAGGGTACAACAGTGTCAACCCGATCTATCCGTCGGCGTCTGAATGAAAAGGGACTGTATGGTAGGATACCCAGGAAGACCCCCACTTCTTACCCCGAGACATAAAAAGCCAGGCTGGAGTTTGCCAAAACTTACCTGAGAAAGCCTAAAACGTTTTGGAAGAATGTTCTCTGGTCAGATGAGACAAAAGTAGAGCTTTTTGGGAAAAGCAATCAACATAGACTTTCCAGGAAAAAAAAAAAGAGGCATTCAAAGAAAAGAACATGGTCCCTACAGTCAAACATGGCGGAGGTTCCCTGATGTTTTGGGGTTGCTTTGCTGCCTCTGGCACTGGATTGCTTAACAGTGTGCATGGCATTATGAAGTCTGAAGACTACCAACAAATTTTGCAGCATAATGTAGGGCCCAGTGTGAGAAAGCTGGGTCTCCCTCAGAGGTCATGGGTCTTCCAGCAGGACAATGACCCAAAACACACTTCAAAAAGCACTAGGAAATGGTTTGATAGAAAGCACTGGAGACTACTAAAGTGGCCAACAATGAGTCCAGACCTAAATCCCATAGAACACCTGTGGAGAGATCTCAAAATGGCAGTTTGGAGAAGGCACCCTTCAAATCTCAGGTGCCTGGAGCAGTTTGCCAAAGAAGAATGGTCTAAAATTCCAGCAGAGCATTGTAAGAAACTCATTGATGGTTACCGGAAGCGGTTCGCAGTTATTTTGGCGAAAGGTTGTACAATCAAGTATTAGGCTAAGGGTGCCAATACTTTTGTCTGGCCCATTTTTGGAGTTTTGTGTGAAATGATCAATGATTTGATTTTTGTTTCATTCTCTTTTGTGTTTTTTTCATTGCAAGCAAAATAAATGAAGATAATAATACCAAAGAATTTGTGATGGCAATAATTTTCAAGAAGAAACTGAGTATTATCTGACAGAATTGCAGGGGTGCCAATACTTTTGGCCAGCACTGTACACTAAAGATGCGACTCTGGGATGCTGGCCTTAGGGCAGAGTGGCAAAGAAAAAGCCATATCGGAGACTGGCTAATAAAAGGAAAAGATTATGTGCAAAAGAACACAGACATTGGACAGAAGAAGATTGGAAAAAACGTGTTATATAATAATATTTATTCATTTATATAGCGCTGTTAATTCCACAGCGCTTTACATACATTGGAAACACAATCTAAATTCCCTATCAGTATGTGTTTTTGGAGTGTGGGAGGAAACAGGAGTACCCGGAGGAAACCCACGCAAACACGGAAGGAACATACAAACTCCTTGCAGATAGTGTCCTTGGTGGGAATTGAACCCAGGACTCCAGCGCTGCAAGGCTGCAATGCTAACCACTGAGCCACGGTGCTGCCCCAAATCAAAATTTGAGGTGTTTGGATCACACAGAACATTTGTGAGACACAGAACAACTGACAAGATGCTGAAAGAGTGCCTGACTCAATCTGTCAAGCATGGTGGAGGTAATGTGATGGTCTTGGGTTGCTTTGGTGCTGGTAAAGTGGGAGATTTGTACAAGGTTAAAGGGATTTTGACTAAGGAAGGCTATCACTCCATTTTGCAATCCATGCCGTACCCTGTGGACAGCGCTTGAGTGGAGCCAATTTTATCCTACAACAGGACAATGACCCATAGCAAACCACCAAATTATGCATGAACTATTCAGGGAAGAAGCAGGCAGCTGGTATTCTATCTGTAATGGGGTGGCCAGCCCAGTCACCAGATCTCAACCCTATTGAGCTGTTGTGGGAGCAGCTTGACCGTATGATACGCAAAAAGTGCCCATCAAGCCAACCCAACTTGTGGGAGGGTCTTCTGGAAGCATGGGGTGAAATATCTCCAGTTAACTCAGCAAATTAACAGCTAGAATGCCAAAGGTCTGTAAAACTGAAATTGCTGCAAAGGAGCATTCTTTGACCAAAGCAAAGTTTGAAGGAGAACATTTATTAGTTCAAGTAAAAATCATTATTTATAACCTCGTCAATGTCTGGACTATGATTTCTATTCATTATGCAACTCATTTGATAAATAGAAGTATGATTTTTTTTTTTTCTCTCAAGGAAAAGACAATTGTCTGGGTGATCCAAACTCTATATATATATATAGTGTCTACCTGGGAGCGTGAATTCCTACTGTGTATATTTTATCTCTGACCTATCACAGCTTGAGTGTTGCTCACTTTGCACCAGCCTTTTTTTGCCTTCTTCTATATTTCTATGTGAATTTCAGCTAAGGAGTTCCAGCGCTGGAACTAAAGGATTTTGCCTACTAGGCAGAGAGCAGTTGTTTGTTCCTTTGCTTTCACAACAGCTTTTCTCAGACCTCAGGTTGGTGAGAGATTTCCTTTGCTTTCGTTAATTGGTCTCCTTTTGTCTACTTTGTAGACATGTCTTTAAGTTTCCTTACGTTGAGACCCATCTACTCTTGCACACTTTAGTTTAGTTGTGTGTAACTGATTCTTCAGTAGGAACGAGAAACTGCTCGATGGCCCTTCAGGGAGCCAGATCAGAAATGTGGTTTTGGGTTTTGCAGCTAGGGATCTTCTAGTCTGTACAGCAATAAGTAGGGTCTGGAAATGGCTGTTGTAATCTAGACTTAATTTCCCCCTTTACCCTTATTTGTTAGGTATTTGCAGATCAGCTTCTTTTTGTTGTAGACTGAATAACAGTGCACCTAAGTGGAGAAAATTTGTGTTGTGGTTGATTTGAGCTATTCTAGTTTGATGTTTAGTTGTGTTTTTAATTGATTCTTATGCAGTCCTAACTGAGCTTTTGCACTCCCTATGTAGATTAAAAGACCAAACTGATTATTGTATCACTATTGATCAAAGAACATGAAATTTTTATTTTTCTGTATGTTCCTCTTAGTGTCACGTGGGTTTCTTGATAGAGCATGGTCACTCCTATTTCTGGTGTCAGGAGATCACAGCGCAAGGCTTCATATCCAGTTGTTCAGGTTAATACTGCTGGCTGTGCAGATTCTCATTTATCCAGCGCTGGTAAGGTTAAGAAGATCTGGTCTCCTGAACGCTGAATGAAAGCTAGAGCCAGCTGTTCTCTATTGCTAATTACCTCTGCTATAAAGACTTCCATCCTAACCCTGGTAATCGCCAATAATAGTTTCTGCTTAGCTTGCCTCTAGAGGAAACCTGTGAGTTGTGAACCAGGAAGCCATTCAGAGATCATTTGCTGTGTGAAAGCTGTGTTGTTCTTCCTTAAGGTACTGTCACACTTAGCAACGCTCCAGCGATCCTACCAGTGATCTGAGCTGGCAGGGATTGCTGGAGCGTCGCTACATGGTCGCTGGTGAGCTGTCAATCAGGCAGATCTCCACAGCGATCAGAGATCAGCCACCAGCGACCCATGTAACGATGCTGTGCTTGGTAACCATAGTACACATCGGGTTACTAAGCATAGCACTTTGCTTATAGTTACCCGATCTGTACCTTGGCTACGTGTGCAGGGAGCAGGGAGCCGGCTTCAAGAAGCTGCGGACACTGGTATCCAAGGTAAATATCGGGTAACCAAGCAAAGCGCTTTGCTTGGTTACCTGATGTGTACCTTGGTTACCAGCATCTGCAGAAGATGGCTCCCTGCTCCCTGCACATTCAGATTATTGCTCTCTCGCTTTCAAACACAGCGATGTGTGCTTAACAGCGGGAGAGCAATGACCAAAAAATGGTCCAGGACATTCAGCAACGACCGGCGACTTCACAGCAGGGGCCAGGTCGTTGCTGGATGTTGCACACAGCGACATCGGTAGCAAGATCGCTGTTGTGTCACAAAAACAGTGACTCAGCAGCGATGTCGCTTAGTGAGACTTGGCCTTTAAGGCCTTGTCACACACAGAGATAAATCAGTGGTTGATCTGTGGTTGCAGTGAAATTGTGAACAATCAGTGCCAGGTTTGTGGCTGTGTACAAATGGAACGATATGTCCATGATTTCACTGCAACCATAGATCTGCCAAAGATTTATCTGTGTGTGACAGGGCCTTTAGTCCTTTTTGGTTTTGCACTCTTATCCGTTCCTTATTGTTACCTCTTGTTTGGAGTGCATTGTATGATTGCTGTTTATTTTACCCCTGTCTGTCTAAATCTGTGTCTTTTTTCTAGAGCAGGACTAGCATTCCTGCTGCCCTTTGCGCTATACTGGGCTGTCCATGGAAAGACATGGATAGGTACATGATCGGCGTCGGGTGAAAAAACTTGTATAGGTATGTTGGGGAGTGCAGGGATTAGCTTTAAGTGAGTATAGGATGTGACCCTGCTCCCCTTTTACTAGCAGCAGAGCCCACCATTGTATCATGTACCCTGTGTGTTGCGGTGCTCGCCGGGGGTGCCTGTGTACCTGGCAGAAGCTCGGTAGTTACTGTGTGACACCTACACCCCTTGCCCTACACCACCGCCTAAGACAAATGAATGCATCCCCAACCTCAGCTAAGAGTGTAAATATGTGCCTAATGAAAAGAGGGAAGTAAGTTGCTGCTAGCCAATTGTTATCTCTCCTGAGATCACAAGTGCTAAAATTCAATTTTCTTTTACCGGACATAATCTGAGGAGAATCGGGAGGCCCTCATACATATAAGATAATCACACAACTTGCGAATCTTGCTTTGCTTTATTGTGCATCGGCACCTTTTTTGAGTAATCTTTTTACTTTTGTTCACCTCCTCTTGTTCATGAGATTCACTTGCTATTTTAAGATGAGCACTGTCTGTACTGATCATTTTGATCTTTGTCCCATGGTAATCATTGCTTAAACATTTAAACATGGTCCAAAGGCTTTAATGCTTCTTGACCTTGACTGCTCTGAATTTCCACCTTGTGTGTTCTGTCTTCCTACAGAGTCATTTGACTAATAAATAATTTAGGATTGCTACGTTAAGTGAAGTCTATGCATTGATGCGTGCTTGCTTTGTTTGAATCATTGGTGCTTGCTGAAATACTGTAGATATGCAGTCCTTGTGTTCTATTGGAGAAGATGGTAAAGATACGGTGTGATTACCAAAGTTCTTTCTTAAGGCCCCTTTACACACTGAGCCTTTCTAGCGATCCCACCAGCGATCCCAACCTGGCCGGGATCGCTACAAAGTCTCTGGTGAGTCGCTAGTGAGCTGTCAAACAGGCATACCTGGAAAACGACGCAACAGCGATACGGACCTGTAGAACGACCTAGCTAGTCATTGGGGACGTTGTAAAGCAGCTTTTTGAAAGGGAAGTCGCTAACGAAGTCGCTGTAAAGGCCCCTTTACACACAGACGTTCTAGTGATCATGCTGCATAGCGGGAAACAAAGGACCAAAGAATGGTCCTGAGATGAGAGATGTGTAGTGATCAGCAACCTCACAGCAGGGGCCAGGTCACTGATGCGTTTTACACACTGCAATGTCCCTTGGGAGGTCGCTATTACGTCACAAAACCGGTGACACAACAGCGATGTCGTTTGCGATGTTGCAGTGTGTAAAGGGGCCTTTAAAGGTGTTAGTGACTTATTTTTTGTTCTATATACGCCTGTACTGTTCTTTACTGTAGAGGTCAGGGCTCTGGAGTCGGTAAGTCAAACCTTCAACTCCGACTCCGACTCCTCAATTTCTCTTGCACCGACTCAGACTCCGACTCCGACTCCTATATATATTGCTTATAGTTAGGTGAAAAATTTATTGTAGTACATGAACATGTGTATGTGAACATCAGACATTTAATAATTTTTATGATACAATAATCAAGATATTTGGATAGAACATAAAATATATTTATTGGAATACAACTTTAGAACACAAACTGTAATAACTTGTAAATATGTAATACACTATGTAATATACAGTAGATTACATATATATCATGTGTGTGTAATATATATATATATATATATATATATATATATATATATATATAATATAATTATAATCACTTAAATATAAGCATTATACTAAATGTTATTATTTAGTAAAATATTCAGCACATTCTGCATTGCACTACTGTCCCCAATGAATTATATATTTTAGGAGTCGGAGTCTGTGCATTTTATACCGACTCCACCAAAATGAGCTCCGACTCCGACTCTGACTCAAAGACTCCGACTCCACAGCCCTGGTAGAGGTATTCTGGAAATACCTGCATATTTTTTTAAATTGTATGTTTTAGGTTTGTTTTTAACTTTGACTCATTGAGTGCTGTTTCCTTTTTTCCTTTCTTTTGTATCTCCAGAGGACTTGGTTAGAGTAATACATTTTATATGAATTTTTGTATGGTTTAGTCCTAAATAGAATGTTGTAGGTTGTTGGCATCACTCTGTTAAAACTATATACCGTATTTTTCGGACCATAAGACGCACTTTTTTTCCCCCAAATGTAGGGGGAAAGTTGGGGGTGCGTCTTATGGTCTGACTGTGGCTGCGGGGAATGAGGTGCTGCGGAGGAGCGGGTCATCGGCGGCACGAGCAGGCTGTAGCAGCCTGCTGTGACCACACGTACCCGCTCATTACATATGCACGCCCATCATCCCTCAGCGCTGAAGCCGGCGCTAACAGGTGGGCGGGGGGACGAGCGGGGACGCACGCATAGTAAAGAGCCAGTCCGCATGATCACCCCTGGCAATTACAGCCTGGAGTGATCATGTGCGGCTGTATTCACAGCTCCCCGCGCGGTCATCATCAGCGCGGGGTGCAGTGAATCCGCGTACTCACCCGTCCTCGTGTGTGGAGCCGTCCCACTGCAGCACGCGATGTCTTCCTGTCTGTGCCGGTCAGCTGATCTGTGCCGGTCAGCTGATCGGCACAGACAGGAAGACATCGCGTGCTGCACACTGCAGAGAGGAAGATGATCGGCTGCTGGGAGTGAGGAAAAGGTGAGTATAAATGTTTGTTTTTTTTTCTCTGTGCTACAGGATACAGGCCATATACCAGGATGGTATATGAGCACGATGGGGGCATATAGCTGGATGGGGGGTATATTAACAGGATGGATGGGGGTATATGAACAGGATGGCAGTATATGAGCAGGATGGCAGTATATGAGCAGGATGGATGGGGGAATATGAACAGGATGGGAGTATATGAGCAGGATGGGGTATATGAACAGGATGGCAGTATATGAGCAGGATGGATGGGGGGTATATGAACAGGATGGGAGTATATGAGCAGTATGGGGTATATGAACAGGATGGCAGTATATGAGCAGGATGGATGGGGGGTATATGAACAGGATGGCAGTATATGAGCAGGATGGATGGGGGGTTTATGAATAGGATGGCAGTATATGAGCAGGATGGATGGGGGGTATACGAACAGGATGGCAGTATATGAGCAGGATGGATGGGGGTATATGAACAGGATGGCAGTATATGAGCAGGATGGATGGGGGGTATATGAACAGGATGGCAGTATATGAGCAGGATGGATGGGGGGTATATGAACAGGATGGCAGTATATGAGCAGGATGGATGGGGGAATATGAACAGGATGGGAGTATATGAGCAGGATGGCAGTATATGAGCAGGATGGATGGGGGGTATATGAACAGGATGGGGGTATATGAACAGGATGGATGGGGGGGTATATGAACAGGATGGGGGAATATGAGCAGGATGCTGGTATATAAGCAGGATGCTGTTATATAAGCAGGATGGGGGAATATGAGCAGGATGGGGGTTTATAGCAGGATCATATACAAAGCAGGAGGATCATTACCAGGCTGGGGGTACCTTAGTAGAGAATTTGGGGACATTACCCCATAACAGTGTCAGCAGCAGATCCTCGCCCCATTACAGTGTGTCATGACCACATTTTTTTGCTTAAAGTTTTATTTTCCTATTTTCCTCCTCTAAAACCAGGGTGCGTCTTATGGTCAGGTGCGTCTTATAGTCCGAAAAATACGGTATATTGACCTATTTATTACTATAAATTGATTTATGTAAAGTAGCTAGACTCCATTTTATTGATTGACATTTATTTTACATGCCAATAAAGTGTCTGGTCATTTTGTCTTAATGGAGATAGTCTTCTATAAGACAGCTTAATGAGATTTGAAAATGCTGCTTGATCTTAAAATAGTAAACCATAGAAATTATACGGTTGTCTCAACCAACCTAATGTGTTTGGCTCCTATTGGCTTTCCTTTACGCCAACATACAAAAAGAGTCTGCTACTAAAATAATATTTATATCCTCTTAATCATGAAGTTGTATTAATAAACCCAGGTGACATGACCTTCTACCCCTGCTACTTATCTACATGCTTACCATCACAGTATTTAGAATGCTCAAAAATGAGCTATCAAGTACAATGACGTTCACATATGGAAGCAGTTGGGGCTTCATGTGAGGGGCAGGCCCTCTTGTAGCTCTAGAAATTTACTCTTTTATGCTAGAAATTGAGTTAAAATGTATTGGGCGAACCAGCTATGAGGTGGCATAAACTTCACTTTCTGGAGCAAGGAAGTCCACATTTTCTTAGAGGTACACACCTTTTCGTAATTTTAAATGTTTGGGGGAAATTTGTTAAAACTTTTAAACACCAAAGTCTTTAAAAGGAACCTATCAGAATGAATTGCAGTCTTGGCTGCACAATTGCATCCATGCATATTATTCTCATAAACACGCTGGCATTTCAGAGAAAATATACTTTGGAAATCTAGCCAGGGACCATACGGTGTGAGAAGAAACTAGTCCACCTTAACCTCTGGTCAGCTTTTCCTGGCACCACTGCAGGTGATTGACGGCTCCCTTACTCATTTGTACATGAAGACAAGACCTTGCAACCAGCATTAGCAGCACTGGGAAGAGAAGGCCTAGTGCCACGCCAGACAACTCTAGTGTCTGGCTGTGGTCCTTTGCTGGATCCCCAAAGTGTGTTTCTGCCAAACGGTAAAATGTTTCTGAGAAAATATCATGACTGCAATGATGGAGCCAGACTTCAATTCATGAGGCACGAGGTTTGGGAAGCATGCATTACTTGACCTGTTCCCTTTTGAGGGACATCCAAAATGTGCTCCCAGTCAGCCTGCAATTTGACATTTTGACCGTAAAGTAATATGACAAAGTGCTAGAAAATTACATATATCTTACTGCATATCATTTGTGGCATATAGAATTCTTGTATCAGGTTGATGGAAAACTTTCCTTCTACTGAGATTTGCTACTAATCATTGTTGCCTCAGATAAACTAAAAGAAATTTCTGAAAGTGTCAGTATGTCAGAATATGTGATTAGTAAACGGCCTAAGAAGTAATAAACAATTTTCACTAATTTTACTTGCGAGTCGGACACAAAAACACACCTTTGATATTGCAACATAGAAACTTTTTATACCCTCGTAATTCAAACAGATGTTGGAGAGGTTTTGTGGAAAGAAAACATTGTCGTGATGTAACTAAATGAAAACTTTGCGTTTTTGTTTCATTCATGTTGATGTTATTCCACCTATAGATGTAATATTAACTGCTACATAAAGACATTTTCTTGCAAAAAAAAGGTAACTGGACACTTAGTACAGAAAATAACTTTTTTGCATCATGATATGTCATGTTAGGAAATGCTACATCTCTACCTTTTAACATTGTTGTAACCAGAGAGCATTTCATTCATATTGTATTCACACTGTATTCTCGAATAGCCGTGACCTCTTTCAGTAGAATCATGTACCCCACAAAAATGGTTCAGGATAGATTAAAGAACATGACAGTGTTTAAGGTGTTGACCTCCAAATTCCCAAGATCTCAAAGGGGAATTGCTGGTAAAACAGGTTGGATATTTAGAAGTCTAACCTCTCTACTCACTGGCTTTATAGGATCTGTTGCTAACAAGTGAGAGCTGTATTAGTGGCAAACAAGTGCACTACACAATTTTGAGTATGTGGTTTTAGTATTCTTAATGTAAATATTTGCAAATACACCAAGCAAGCTTCCCATGTTCTGATTTGCTTCTGGGATTAGAGACATTGATGATTAATGTAATAAATCGTGCCCAACCAGTGTATATAAAAGACTTCTTACCGTTAATTTAAATGCCAATATAGTGAAAAATCTCAGATGACGTCTTCTTTGACAGAGGTTGTCCTGGACTTTTACATTGAAGACCAATCCTTAGGATAGGGCATCAATATCTGATCAGTGGAGTTGTAGCAGATGACACCCTTATTGAACACCTGTTCCTGGTGCTGTTGGCATGCAGAAGTGCTCTATTGCAAAGCTGCATATCACAGCTAAGTCAACTATATAGTGACTGTGGCCGGGTACTACACATCTGCCTCTATTCGAATCAATAGGTAATGGATGTGCAGGACCCGGCTACAACTGAGCACTTCTGCCCACCACTAGCACCAGGAACAATTGAACGTTTTGGTTCCAGGTATGAAATCTCCACCAATATTGATGACCTTTCTATGGAGAGGCCATCAATGTAAAAGTCTTGGAAACCCTTTTAGTTTTAAATTTCACACGAGGAAGAATTTCCTGAATATACTGATGCAGTTTCTCCCATTATACAAACTGTACACATAATGCTGCATGGTTTTGTCATACTCTAATGCATTGAAAAAGTCCCTATATTGAAAAAAAATAAATTTGTGTGTGTGTGTATATATATATATATATTGTGAGGTAGCGTGGTCGGCTGCGCAGCAGAAGACACGGGATCCAGGCACCAAGGGTCACAGCACACGGTTTAATATCCAAACAAAAGTCCACAACAGTACACATGTGCCTCTCCGGCAGAGAACTCAGGGAGTTGTGTTCACTCCCTCACACTCGGCACCCCCGCCCATGTTCCTGTTTCCTTTTAACCCTTCTTTCAGCTTGTAGGGAAAAAACATTAACCCTGGAGTGGAGTTACTTTCTATCATGGAGTGAGCACAACCGGGGCGAGACATACCGGCCGTCATAGATAACCCCGGTCACAGTCTCACATACCCCCCCCCCCTCAGTTCAAGCGTGTGGGGATGAACTCCCGCCATAAAACACGGGCCGCGGGACAAGGCATCGGCGTTGCCCTGCAACCTACCGGCCCGGTGTTTAACCGTAAACCGGAAGTTCTGCAGAGAAAGGAACCACCGGGTAACCCGGGCATTCCGTTCCTTGGCGGACCTCATCCAGACCAGTGGAGAGTGATCCGTCACCAAGTGAAACTGCCGTCCCAGCAGGTAATAGCGTAGGGACTCCAAGGCCCACTTGATCGCCAGGCACTCCTTCTCCACTACGCTATAATTCCGCTCGTTACTTAAGAAGGTGACGGGGTGTTCCTCCCCCTGAACCACCTGAGACAGCACTGCCCCCAGGCCGACCTCCGAGGCGTCAGTCTGTACTATGAACACCTTCCGGAAATCAGGGTTTACAAGAACGGGCTGTCCGCACAGAACCGCCTTCAGGGCCCGGAAGGAGTCCTCGGCCTGCGGAGTCCAGCGCACCATGACGGACTTCTTGCCTTTGAGAAGGTCCGTCAAGGGGGCTGATAGTCCCGCAAAATCTTTTACAAACCTCCTGTAGTACCTCACGATACCCAGGAAGGCCCTAACTTGCTTCGTGGTCAGGGGTCTAGGCCACTTCTGGATCGCCTCAACCTTGTTAATTTGGGGCTTAATCACTCCTTGGCCTATCACGTAGCCCAAGTAGCGGGCTTCCGTGAGTCCCAACGCACATTTCTTGGGATTGGCTGTCAATCCGGCTGTTCGAAGCGCGTCCACTACCGCTTGTACCTGTTCCAAGTGGGTCTGCCACTCGGAGCTGTAAATAATGATGTCATCAAGGTACGCTGATGCATACGCCTGGTGGGGTTCCAGCACCAAGTCCATCAACCTCTGGAACGTGGCTGGAGCGCCATGTAACCCAAAAGGCAAGACAACATAGTGGAAGAGACCCTCCGGCGTAACAAAAGCGGTTTTCTCCTTGGCGGACTCCATCAGTGGCACCTGCCAGTACCCCTTGGTCAGGTCGAGCGTGGTGAAATATCGCGCCTGTCCCAGCCTATCAATCAGCTCATCCACCCGGGGCATGGGGTAGAGATTGAACTTGGATATTTCGTTCAATCTCCTAAAGTCATTGCAGAACCTTAAGGAGCCATCGGGTTTTGGTATTAGTACAATGGGACTAGCCCATTCACTCCAGGATTTTTCGATGACCCCCAGGCGTAGCATTGTCTTCATTTCCTCTGATATAGCTTGTCTTCGAGCCTCCGGCACGCGGTATGACTTCAGGCGTACCTTCAGGTGGGGCTCGGTGACAATATCATGTCGTATCAGACTGGTCCTACCAGGCAGCTCGGAGAAAACATCGGGGTTCTGCTGAACCAGCCGTCTGGCCTCTCGCCTCTGTGTCTTGGTGAGGGCTTCTCCAATCCTTACTTCCGGTTCGTCCTCTCCGGAGGTCGCTGGAGCCGGATGTGAACGACCCGAAGAGGAGGGAGATGGGGAAAAAACAACCATCAGGCTTTCCCGTTCCTGCCAAGGTTTTAATAGGTTGACATGGTATATTTGTTCAGGTTTCCACCTACCGGGCTGCAATACCTTATAGTTGACCACCCCGACTCTTTCCTTTATCTCGTAGGGGCCTTGCCACTGAGCCAGGAATTTACTCTCCGCCGTGGGTATTAAAACCAACACCCGATCCCCGGGTTTAAAGGTCCGCACGGTGGCTTGTCTATTGTAGCGGCCGCTTTGCGCGGCCTGAGCCTCCTGTAAATGCTCCTTCACAATTGGCCTGACCGCGCTTATGCGGTTCTGCATTCCTAAAATGTGTTCAATCACACTTTTATGGGGTGTGGGCTCTTGCTCCCATGTTTCCTTTGCCAGGTCCAACAATCCCCGGGGATGTCGCCCGTATAACAACTCAAAAGGCGAAAACCCCGTGGATGCCTGTGGCACCTCTCGTATGGCAAACATCAAATAGGGAAGCATCATATCCCAGTCTTTCCCGTCTTTGGAGATCACCCTTTTGAGCATGGTTTTCAGGGTTTTATTGAATCGTTCTACTAACCCATCCGTCTGAGGATGATACACTGACGTACGCAACTGCTTGATCTGGAGTAGCCGGCATAGCTCTTTGGTCACTTTAGACATGAATGGGGTCCCCTGATCCGTAAGGATCTCCTTGGGCAACCCCACCCGGCAGAACACAGCAAACAACTCCCGAGCTATAAGCTTCGCCGCAGTATGTCTGAGAGGTATCGCCTCTGGATACCGGGTGGCATAGTCAACAATCACTAGGATGTGTTGGTGCCCTCGAGCAGACTTTACGAGGGGCCCCACCAGATCCATCCCTATCCGTTCAAAAGGGACTTATATAATGGGTAACGGTACCAACGGACTGCGAAACTGGGTCAGGGGTGCGGTAAGCTGACACTCTGGGCAGGTTTCGCAGAACCATTTTACCTCACCAAAGACCCCGGGCCAATAGAACCTTTGCAATATTCGCTCCTGCTTTTTCTTGACCCCTAGGTGGCCACTCATCAGGTGTTTATGAGCCAAGTCGAGGACCCGCTGGCGATACGGCTGGGGCACCACCAACTGCTCTACCCCCACGCCCCGTATTTCATCTACCCGGTAGAGTAAATCCTGCTTAAGAGCGAAATGGGGGTACCTTACCTGGGCACCGGGCAGCTGTGCCACCCCGTCAACTACTGTCACCCGACTCCGGGCATGTATTAATGTAGGGTCCTGGAGTTGGGCTGTCCCAAACGTATCCGGGGACGCCTCCAACTCCGGGATGGGCTCGACCGTCTCAGCCTCTCCTGCCAATACCTCTAGGGGCGACCTATCGGGTTCACATTCTGTCCCTATCATGGGAACCCCTACGGCAGGCGTCCCGGATTCAGGATTGTAGGGCTCAGGTCCCGGACTGACCAATATCTGAGGGGACTTAGGAGGTCCCTTCCATAAAGTCCAAAAATAGGGTAGATCCCTTCCTAGGATCACGTCATAGGGAAGAGTGTTAATAAGTCCCACCTCATGTTGCACCTGACCGCAAGGTGCTGTGATGGTGACAATCCCCGTAGGATAGTCTCGGCGGTCCCCATGTATGCAAACCACCCCCACGGTACGTCCTGTGGCCTTTACTTTAGCCCTTAGGGTTGATCGCACAAGGGTCACTAAGCTTCCGGAATCCAACAAGCCTGTAACCGGACATCCATTCACCTGTATTTGGCACAAGTGGGGCTCAGTCTCTGGGGAGACCAGGTCAGCGGTACACACCACCTGAGCATACATTGAACCCCGCCGGGTAACCCCACAATCCATGGGCTCCGTGGTGAGTGGACACGGCTTCCATATGTCCCACCCGCTGGCACCGCCAACATCTAATAGGGAAGGAAACCCCCTTGACGAGTTGTCGTTTAGGGTACAGAACCTTCCGGACCTCAGGGACGGCGGGCGCAGCCTCAGACGGGACGGTAGCGGACTCCTGCACCGGTGTCGGCGGTGGGTCCTTGGCCCTAGGCTTGGAGGGGCTGGACCGACGGGCGGTACGCAAAGTCTCAGTGTCCCGTATCAAGTCCTGCGTAGCCACATGCCGCTCTACCAGGGACACTAATTGGTCCAGGGTACTCGGGTCGCTCTGTCCTACCCACCGTTGAATGGTGACGGGTAAATTGCGCACAAAACGATCAACTACTACCCTTTCCACCATTTGCGCTGGGCTCAGAGTGTCAGGCTGCAACCACTTTTTTACGAGATGCAACAAGTCATAGGCCTGGGAGCGTACGGATTTGGCTTCCTCATAGAACCACTGATTTACCCGCTGAGCCCGTACATAGGTATTCACCCCCAACCGAGCCAGTATTTCGGCTTTCAAAGTCGCATATTCTATGGCGTCCTCGGTACAGAGGTCCAGGTACGCTTTTTGGGGCTCCCCCGTCAGATAGGGCGACAATACCTAAGCCCACTGGGGGGTCGGCAGCTTCTCCCGCTCAGCCACCCGCTCAAACACCGCCAGGAACGCTTCCACATCATCCCCCGGGGTCATCTTTTGCAACGCTTGTCTCACCACTTTCCGGACGCTGCCGTCGTCACCCGGTCCCGGGGTTGTTGCTGCCGGTCCGGCACGGATTGACTTGGCCAGTAGAACCATCTGTTCTTGGTGCCTTTGTTCCTGCAATTTCAAAGATTGCTGCTGATGATCCAACGACCGGAGCAGGTGAGCATTGATCTGTTGCTGCTGCTTTAGTATTTCCTCCATGGTGTCGCCGGGTTTGGGCTGTAGTATAGCCGCTTGAATCCAGGACCTGTGCTACCGGGTCACCAGAAATGGAAGCTACACCTCACCGGGCTGGCATGCCCGCATTCTCCACCATATGTGAGGTAGCGTGGTTGGCTGCGCAGCAGAAGACACGGGATCCAGGCACCAAGGGTCACAGCACACGGTTTAATATCCAAACAAAAATCCACAACAGTACACATGTGCCTCTCCGGCAGAGAACTCAGGGAGTTGTGTTCACTCCCTCACACTCGGCACCCCCGCCCATGTTCCTGTTTCCTTTTAACCCTTCTTTCAGCTTGTAGGGAAAAAACATTAACCCTGGAGTGGAGTTACTTTCTATCATGGAGTGAGCACAACCGGGGCGAGACATACCGGCCGTCATAGATAACCCCGGTCAGTCTCACTATATATATATATATATATATATATATATATATATATATATATATATATATATATATATATATATATATATATATATATATATATATATATATATATATATATATATATATATATATATATATATATATATATATATATATATATATATATATATATATATATATATATATATATATATATATATATATATATATATATATATATATATATATATATATATATATATATATATATATATATATATATATATATATTTATATTATATTATATTTATATTATATTATATTATATTATATTATATTATATTATATTATATTATATTATATTATATTATATTATATTATATTATATTATATTATATTATATTATATTATATTATATTAATAAAAAATATGACTATTGAAATTTGGCATTTGTACAACCTTTTAAATAGTTTTGCTCAAAATTATTAGAAACTTAACATTAGTTTTTAGTAATATTTTAAAGAACATAACAATATAAAGTTTTTCCTTTCTATTAATGAGCCTCTGCTAACATTTTCTGATAATGATGCTTTTTAGATGTTTGCTGTCCATAACATAACATCACATGCTTTCTTACTATGGAATAACCTACTGTTGACCTCTTAATCACTAAAATAGAAATTTTGTTTCCTCCTAAAGCGTTAATCACATATAACTCTACCTTAAGAAAAAATTATAAAGTCATAGCTTTTATCAAAATCAATAAATCTGTCTTGCTCCAAACTGCGTATTCACATACTGCTGTCTGGTGCCTATTGTAGGTTAAGAGCTCTGCAAGTAGCAACTGTTTGACCTCGCTTTCTTACAACGGTGGTTGGCCTGAATTAGCTGCTAGACAAAGTGCTTTCAACAAAGGGCTCGGTGGGGAAAAATAGTATTGATTAAAAAGCAGCTGTAAAGTTCATTCCTCTAATATGGGATCAGCCATTTTCACATCATGGTGTATTTGACAGTATTGTCTCAGCAAGTTCTTACTATAGGCCTCCACATCTTCACTGCATGAATGATTGAATGCAGGTAGCTACATAACAATGTCTATTTGTTGCTTTTAAACATTTCACACACTACAATACCCAGACAGCCTTCAATTTAGAGTAAAAACCTTAATTACACCAATTAGTGAGTATAAAAAGTCAATACTGCCTATTAGAGATGATCGCATCGATCCTAGAAGAATCTGCTTTGAGTTGAATTTCCTGAAATAATCAGATCCCTGCAAATTGTGAACACTTTGTGAGCTGATACTCACAGCTTTGCTGTAGTCAAATGTCATCAAATTTATTCTACCAAAATTAATATTATTTTTTTTTTAAAATTAGACCTGCCATATGTTCACTCTGTGGGATCCTACTTAAAATTGGTCCTTTTCATACCTCAAATGGTTCGTATTGCATGCAAAGACTACTCCTGTAGGGTTTTTATCACTCACAAATACTAGTTTCTTAGCACCTAGGTGGTTTTGTAGAGGAACAGATCTGACATCGTCAGATGAACCCACTGATTTAGGGGGTCTAGACAACTATCTAATAATGTGCATGAATCGTTTGTGAAAGTGAAAGCTAAGTGTATATTGATGGGAAAAACTTTCGGATCACGCGTTCTCAAGTGTATGGTCAGCCTTAAGCAAGGTACAGTTCACTTTTGCATATTTTGTTTATAGTTTTGACTAGATCATATTGCATGTGAGAAGAATACCATGTGAATTATACTTAGCTGAATACATGGTTGTTTTTATGACAGCCTGTGTTCTGCTGTAATAAAACATTTTAGCCTCTATTCATCAAGTTGTTTACGTAAAACAAGTTGAAAAGTCGCAAAATTATTGCTAAATAATTTTGAGACTTTTCATGGTAGTTTTGGTGAGGCGGAAGCGGCATAATTTTCCCTGGGGTTTGACCTTCTTTATGATACCGACAAATCATAAACAGGTAGAACCTCTCAAAGGTAAGATCACACCCCCACCAAAGCTTAGGGCAGGTTTCTCAAAGTGAGAGATGTAATGATATAGCACTGATCTCCTGGTCCAACCTTCTGCACAAGTTGGTGAGGGAGGAAGCAAAGTGTAGCTGAGTTTTTCTGTGTAAGTAAATTAATTAGTTCAGACAATTTATAAATTAAGTCTGTCAGTATCCACACTTGTCTGCTGTGTAGAGGCAACCTGCTCTGCAGTGAGATCAAACTGTTGTTATGTCACGCTCCCCGGGTCCCCTGCCCTACTCCCCGGCTCACCTGCCACGCTCCTCGGCTCCCCTGCCTCGCTCCCCGGTTCTTCGGTCCGGTCTCCGCCGCTCCCCGCTCTCCAGCCTCCATTGCCTGCGCTTCCCAGGCATCCTGGTCCCCGCTCCCGGCGCCCGTCGGCTTCTCAGCCCCAGCCCGGCTCTGCTGCTTCCTCCTCACAGCTTCCTGCTCTGGCTTCTGGCACCCGGGCCGCGCGCATGCGCATTAGGGCGCGCGCGCGGTCATTGACCCTTTCTTAAAGGGCCAGTGTCCACTGACAGGAAATGAAGCACACAGGTACAGGGTATAAAGGGGTTTAGTGTCCAAGTGGGTGGGGCCTGTTCTTCGTGTTTCCCAAGCTAGGAGTCAGGTCTCCTTGTGTTCCTGTGAGATACTCACCTCTCTCTCTCCTAGAGCCGATCCTGCCTTGCCATCCGGTCCTGCTGAATCCCGCACCCCGGACGCTGCCTATCTGCCATCCTGACAGTCCGTACCTGATCCCTGTGGTGACCCATCATCTCGCTCCAACGGTTCTGGACTCCGCCTGACATCATCTCGGCTTCCGAACCTGAGCTCCGTCACCCGGACTACCATCAGTGACTCCGTGGTCCCAGGGACTTCTCCATTATACTCTTGTGCACGGACTGTCCTGCTACCTGTAGTGCTCCAGCTACCGGACCCCTTACCATCATCAAGGAGTTCGGCCCAGTGGATCCACCTCCTGGGTCTGCCCGTCCACCTGGCCCTAACAGTAAGAACAGGTCATGGATCCCGCTGAAGCACTAGCGGCCTTGCAGGAGGAACTCCAACGTCAGCGTGAGACCCAGACCCGCATGCTGAACTTCATGACTTCGGTGGACGCCCGCCTGAACACGCTACAAGCGTCAATTACATCTTCAGCATCTCGGGCTTCCACTAGCCAATCCACGGCTCCAGCCCCCGTGGCAGCCTCTTCGGATGCTTCCAGATTTCGTTTGGCCTCACCACCCCGGTAAGCCGGAGATCCCAAGACCTGCAGGGGTTTCATAAACCAATGCTCCCTCCATTTCACGCAGCTGCCGCATTTGTTTGCCTCCGACCAAGCCAAGGTCGCGTTCATCATGTCCCATCTAGAGGGTGAGGCACTGGCGTGGATGAACCCCTTGTGGGAAAAGGAGGATCCTGTGACCACAAACATCCAGGAGTTCCTGCAGGCATTTCGTGGCACCTTTGACGAGCCCGGACGCGCCTCCGCGTCTGCCTCATCTCTTCTCCGGTTACGTCAGGGGACTCTGACGGTGGGTCAATACGCCATCCGTTTTCGCACTTTGGCTTCGGAACTCGGGTGGAACAACGAGGCTCTAACCGCCGCCTTCTGGGAAGGACTCTCGGGTCGAATTAAAGATGAGCTGGCTGGCCGTGACGTACCGTCCACCCTGGATGCCCTGATTACCCTAGCGACTCGAGTGGACATTCACTTTCAGGAGCGATCCAAAGAAGTGTCCCGTGAGAGACGTCCGGTACGGCATTCCTCTCCTCCGCAGAAGCCCGCCGTACTTCAGTCAACGGCATCTGGTGTCTCCGTCCACGAGCCCATGCAGATCGACCGTGTGCGGCAGTCTGAACAACGCCGAGCAGAGCGGCTCGCCAAGGGCCTCTGCTTCTACTGCGGAGAGGGCACACACCTGCTACGCTCCTGTCCAGAAAGGCCGGGAAACTCCAAAGCCTAGGGTTGGTAGGAGAGGCCACCCTAGGTGCTGGGACTCTCTCAGACCCGGTTATGTGGACTGTACAAGTGACAACGGGACGCGGTTCACGGCTGAGGCGTACCTCGATTCTGGGGCAGCAGGCAATTTCATCCAGCAAGCCACGGTGGACAAGTACCAGGTGCCTGTTACTCCACTCGACAAACCCCTCGTGATTGCCTCTGTGGATGGGAGACCCCTCTCTGACACCATCTCATGGATCACCAAGCCGGTCGAACTGCGTATCGGTGCCCTGCACACCGAGACCATCGCTCTCTACGTCCTTCCACACATGTCCCATCAAATCCTGCTGGGACTTCCCTGGTTACGGACACACGAGCCATCAGTCAGCTGGGGCACTGGTGAAATCACCCGATGGGGCTCTTCTTGCCATGAAAACTGTCTGAAGACCATACAACCCATCCGACGACCTCCGGTTCCAGAGTCCCTACCGGGACTGCCCTCGGCCTATTGGTCCTTCGCGGATGTCTTCGATAAAAAGGAATCAGAGGTACTTCCGCCACATCGTCCATACGATTGTGCCATCGACCTGCTCCCGGGAACTACACCTCCTCGAGGACGGACATATCCGCTGTCTCCAGCCGAGACAAGGGCCATGTCTACCTACATCACAGAGAGCCTGGCAAGGGGATTCATTCGGAGATCCTCCTCTCCTGCTGGAGCAGGCTTCTTCTTCGTTAAGAAGAAAGAAGGCGACTTACGCCCATGCATAGACTACCGGGGATTGAACCAAATCACCGTGAAAAACAAGTATCCCCTGCCGCTCATCCCCGAATTGTTTGATCGGCTTAGAGGAGCTCGTGTGTTCACCAAGTTGGATCTTCGGGGTGCCTACAACCTGGTCCGCATCCGCTCTGGACACGAATGGAAGACCGCGTTCAATACTCGCGATGGGCACTATGAATACTGCGTGATGCCCTTCGGCCTGTGTAACGCACCAGCAGTCTTTCAAGAATTGGTGAACGACGTTTTCCGGGACCTTCTCTACGTCTGTGTGGTGGTGTATCTGGATGATATCCTTGTCTTCTCTCCGGACCTCCAGACCCACAGAGAGAACGTGCAGCTGGTTCTACAAAGACTGAGAGAGAATCGTCTGTACGCCAAGTACGAGAAGTGTGTCTTTGAGCAGTCTTCTCTCCCCTTCCTGGGTTACATCATCTCCGATACCGGACTGCAGATGGATCCAAAGAAGGTCTCCTCCATTCTCAACTGGCCTCCTCCTTCTGGACTGAAGGCAATCCAACGCTTTCTGGGATTCGCCAACTACTACCGCCAGTTCATTCCTCACTTCTCTGCTCTGACTGCTCCTCTCTCCGCCTTGACCAAGAAGGGGGCTAATCCAAAGGACTGGTCACCTGCGGCCGACGCCGCGTTTGGCTCTCTGAAGCGGGCATTTGCCTCCTCTCCTGTACTCCACCGTCCGGAGTTAAACCGCCAGTTCACCTTGGAGGTGGATGCCTCCTCCTCGGGAGCCGGAGCAGTGCTCATGCAGAAGTCCTCCTCCGGGAAGATGGTGACTTGCGTTTTTTTCTCCAAGAGCTTCTCAGCGCCTGAACGCAACTACACCATCGGTGACCGAGAACTATTGGCAGTCAAACTGGCTCTGGAGGAATGGCGCTACCTTCTGGAAGGAGCAGTGTACCCCGTTATTATTTACACGGACCACAAGAACCTGGAATACCTGCGGTCTGCTCAGCGACTGAACCCACGGCAAGCCAGGTGGTCCTTGTTCTTTGCCAGATTCGATTTCCAGCTCCATTTCCGACCCGCGGACAAGAATGTACGCGCTGATGCCTTGTCCAGGTCTTTCATGCCCATGGAGCAGGAGGAGGAGACATCTCAACCCATCATCTGTCCTAGTAAAATCATTCCGGTGGCTCCTGTCACCCTGGCCCAGATACCGCCCGGGAAGACCTATGTCTCTGAGACTGACAGGCAAAAAGTGTTACACTGGGGCCATGCCTCGAAAACAGCCGGTCATGCTGGTCAGAAGAGAACATGGATTGCGATTGTACGTCATTACTGGTGGCCATCCCTTCGCACGGACGTCGCTTCTTTTGTCTCTGCCTGCTCCTCTTGTGCCAGGAACAAGACGCCCAAACACCTGCCATATGGCCGTCTTCTGCCTCTGCCTATACCCTCAGTTCCGTGGCAACACATTGCGATGGACTTTATTACGGACTTGCCATTGTCCTCCGGACACACAGTCATATGGGTCGTGGTGGATCGATTCTCTAAAATGGCTCATTTCGTCCCTATGGCAGGACTGCCCTCTGCCCAAGAACTCGCGGACGCCTATATACGTCACATCTTCCGCTTGCATGGCTTTCCATCACACATTGTGTCCGACAGAGGAACTCAGTTCACCTCCCGCTTCTGGAGGGCTCTCTGCAAACATCTGGGAGTGACTCTGGACTTTTCTTCAGCTTACCATCCTCAGTCGAACGGCCAAGTGGAACGGGTCAATCAGATCTTGACCTCCTTCTTACGTCACTACGTCAACGCCCATCATGACGACTGGTCCACGCTTCTTCCTTGGGCTGAATTCTCCCATAACCACCACGTCAGTGAGTCCTCCTCCAGCTCTCCCTTCCATGTCGTTTACGGACTTCAGCCTTCCGTCCCTTTACCTGTATCCTCTTCCTCGGATGTTCCTGCTGCTGATGCTGTAGTCCGTGACTTTTCTACGATTTGGGACTCTGTCAAGACGTCCCTTGAACGTGCTTCCCTGCGGATGAAGAGACACGCGGACAAGAGACGTCTGGACCCTCCGTGTTTCTCTCCTGGAGATCTCGTCTGGCTTGCCTCCAAGTACGTCCGATTGAAGCTACCATCCTACAAGCTGGGTCCTCGCTACATCGGGCCGTTTAAAGTCCTCAGCAAGATCAATGAGGTCTCCTACAAGCTACAGCTCCCGGCCACGATGAGGATACCCAACTCCTTCCACGTCTCCCTGCTCAAGCCGGTTGTCCTTGGTCCCTTCTCCGCTGCTGCCAGTTCGGCTCCTCCTCCAATTGCCGATGATGACATCTATGCGGTAAGGGATATCGTGGCCATGAAGACCGTACGGGGTCGACAGTTCTTCCTGGTGGACTGGGCAGGGTATGGTCCTGAGGATAGGTCCTGGGAGCCTTGGGAGAATGTGGACAATCCTCTGATCCGTGCCTTCCTGTCCCGGTTGCGGGGAGGGGGGCGTGGGGGGGGGGTACTGTCACGCTCCCCGGGTCCCCTGCCCTGCTCCCCGGCTCACCTGCCACGCTCCTCGGCTCCCCTGCCTCGCTCCCCGGTTCTTCGGTACGGTCTCCGCCGCTCCCCGCTCTCCAGCCTCCATTGCCTGCGCTTCCCAGGCGTCCTGGTCCCCGCTCCCGGCGCCCGTCGGCTTCTCAGCCCCAGCTCGGCTCTGCTGCTTCCTCCTCACAGCTTCCTGCTCTGGCTTCTGGCACCCGGGCCGCGCGCATGCGCATTAGGGCGCGCGCGCGGTCATTGACCCTTTCTTAAAGGGCCAGCGTCCACTGACAGGAAATGAAGCACACAGGTACAGGGTATAAAGGGGTTTAGTGTCCAAGTGGGCGGGGCCTGTTCTTCGTGTTTCCCAAGCTAGGAGTCAGGTCTCCTTGTGTTCCTGTGAGATACTCACCTCTCTCTCTTCTAGAGCCGATCCTGCCTTGCCATCCGGTCCTGCCGAATCCCGCACCCCGGACGCTGCCTATCTGCCATCCTGACAGTCCGTACCTGATCCCTGTGGTGACCCGTCATCTCGCTCCAACGGTTCCGGACTCCGCCTGACATCATCTCGGCTTCCGAACCTGAGCTCCGTCACCCGGACTACCATCAGTGACTCCGTGGTCCCAGGGACTTCTCCATTATACTCTTGTGCACGGACTGTCCTGCTACCTGTAGTGCTCCAGCTACCGGACCCCTTACCATCATCAAGGAGTTCGGCCCAGTGGATCCACCTCCTGGGTCTGCCCGTCCACCTGGCCCTAACACGTTATATCTCAGATGTAAAGCATGACCTTTCTGGATTACTCTGTGTATTGAGACCTTGCTCAGATCTCACCACAGAGCAATATATAAGTTGAGTGCAATAGATATAAGTGTGACACTGAAACTTTGAGCTCTCATCTCTGGACAAGCAATACAGTGGAGAGGCAGTACAGCAGAGCTGATATGGACACAAGTGTAGGACAGCTGCTATGAGGGTCTCCTCATACTGTTTAAGGTTGAAGATAGGCTTAGGTCCATCGAGTACAACTGATCACCAAACCTAACATGTTGATCCAGAGGAAGGCAAAAAAAACCCTGGGGCAGACAGTAAGCCCCACAATAGGGGGAAAAAATGTCTTCCCGAATCCAGAGACCTTTTCTGAAAGGTGTTTGTTATCTGTACTTTCTAATCATGCTGGAGGCTAGACCAGGAGATCAGACTATTTATACTTATATATCTCACACACTGAAATATCTGTTTTAATCCATGGTTGGCCGTGTTCTTATTCATCTCTAGTGTTGCTCTCTGCTTCTAATTGATTGGTATCCTATAGGGGCAAGAAGTATGTATCCCCTGTAAGATCTGATAACGCCCAATTGAACTTTTTTTCATCACTCATTAGGTGTGAAAAACTTTGCTCATATCTTTGCAATGTAGAGGCAAACTAAAAATGAGTCAGATGCATTTGACTCTCACACCTCTCATCAAGACAGGCATGAACGACACCGGTCTTCATGAATTAGGGTCTCTAAGTTCTGTTGGCAGCAGATCATTTTAAGAGTTTATTTGCCCATGACTTCTTTGCCCTATTTTTCTAAAAAGAAAGTTTCTGAAAATCAAATATTCATCAGTTTCCTAATAACTTCTATTTCTTAATGTACAATGCAGAGTAGTTAAACACTGTATTGAACAAAATATTAAAGTAGTGTTGTATTGGGGCAAGATATTGAAGGAGATGGCACAATTTAAGAAATAAAATGCACAGTAATGGTACAAAAATTCTTTGCATGCCATTTCCCCGAAGGAGCTTTTCTATTATTTTCATCTGTTCAATGTGAAATGTGTCAAACTTGAGGTCACTCTGTTATGTATTCTCTTGGCTCTCAGCCGCCTTACTGATTTCTTCAGGGACCACTTTTTATGTTCACTGGATGACAATCCTATTTCTGAGGTCATCACTGCACCACGGCCCTATAAAGGAATCATGCAGCGTTGAAAATGCTGTCATCTTCTATCCTTGTCCTCATGCTGCCACGTTTATCTACAGAGATAAAGAAATGTGATATTTATATACTCTACAGCTATTAGTGCTGTTTTTACTTGAGTCATGTAAAATTACATACAGAGTCACAAATGTACAATGACAGCAATATTATGTTCTGATGCATTTTACAATTGAAATTGAACATCTTTTTAGGGTATGTTCATACGTGGCATCTTTTTTTTTTTTTATCACAAAGATACAGCTTTTTTGTCCCAAAAAACGCACCGCGGCAAAAACACATAAATAAGCGCAATGCGTTTTTGATACGTTTTTACCATGTTTTTACCGCATTTTGCCCAGTGCGTTTTCTAAGTCAAATCTATTGACTGGACGGGTTCAAAAACGCTGGAAAAATGCAAAAAGAATTGACATGCTGCATCTTCAAAAACGCAGCCAAGATGCATCCAAAAAAAGATGCCCAGTGTGGACAGCAAAATCAAACTCTCAGACTTTTTGCTGGCAGAAGGAAATGTATGCATCTAGGTGCATGTTTGTGACCTCAAAAACACACCAAAAGATGCCCGGTGTGAACTTAGCCTTATAGTATAGTTTTGTAGTCCCCGCATGAAACCTGATATGGTTAATGCAGATGGTCCGCCATTATCAATGAATACATCTTGTAACAGTTACATTTTGTTAGATGGATTGCAGTTATAAAAAACAAACAAAACTAAAAAAAACAGATAATGATTGTTTACATAAACATGGTTTTTCTAAACTATAGGATTTGGATAACTTCCATATTTTATACCTGATCCATTATTACATATGTCAGTTTATTTTCTATGAAGAGCCATTTAAAAAAATAAATTAATAAAAAAATTGTGATTTTTTTTTTTTAAATAAAGTTTTTTGATCAGTGGGGGTCCATATACTAATTGTACTGATCATTAACACAAAGCACAGAATAATGCACATGAATGATCCTCTCTTTGGGGAAAATTAGGTTACCTGCAGACTTGTTCATTGTATCTCTACAAGTCTGTTCGCAGTCTTCAAGGAATGCATCTCTCGAATAAGCACTTCTGCCTCTTCATTCAGATCTAAGCACTAGTATTGAGTGAGTGTGCGCTGCACTGGTCATAACTCAATTGAACATCAGGTTACTCGTGGAGCTTGGCCCAGTATTGCGGGTGCTTGGATATTTCATCCCTGAAACAGCCACAACCTTCAGGCTTGCTGCACTACCATTACATGATGTGTGAAGACACTTCAGGGAGAGCCATTTGCTGTCTCCGAATGGATTTTCTGGGGGATTAAACAACGTTCTTGTACGCAGGGTGACCTCCAGCCTCCCCCCCCCTCCCCAAAAAAAAAAACACAAAACACCCTCCCACCGAAAATACTTTTTTTTTTTTTTTTTTTGACTGGCTGTATGTGGGCAGAGGCCCAAATAGACCAGTCATTGACTGTTCATAATGATCATTACTTGCGTCAAGCTTGTCCGAGCATCTGACCAGCTTAAATCGAGTAGCGAGCATTTTAATGCTCGCCCATCCACTACTAAGCTCACAGTCCCCTTACTGTTCGAGACTTCTGACCTGACACTGACCTTATTTACTGCAGGGGATGTTCAAACTCTTAGTATTGATGACGTAGCCTAATGTTAGGTCATTCTCCTATTATGGGGTTCGACACCTGAAACTGTGACTGGGTATGTCACAGAGCAGTAAGGGACGCCAGGCCAAGGAACAATCCAAAGGGCTTTATTAGAACCACAAAGATAAAGCACCAAACAATAATTTAAATCCTTAAAGTCTGCAAGGAGTCCACCACAAAACAAAATATCCAGGGGCGCCTCCCGGTATTCTAACGCCAGGGAAAATATGGCAGTGGTCCTTATACGAGTTCCTTGAGTCCAACAAGGTGAACAACAAAACACAATCCCACGTGGCCACTGATCACCAATCTGTGACAGTCCATACACAGGCTCTAGGATCCAGCCTCAGCTATAAATCCTAGTCCTTCTCCAGCCGAGATCCAACTAACTGAACTAACATGGGTCTCATTGTTCTTCTCTCCTGGGATCAGCCACTAAGGTGGGCCCACCTCCCCCTGTACATTTGATACATGAATGGACTTTAGATGTCCTGGCTCTGTTCTGTTTACCAAGTTGTGGATTGGAGAAGTCCCATGCTGAGAAGAACAATCTATCTCCCAGCAGAAGCAGTACAAAGGAGGGACAGACTATTACACCATGAGCACAGGCGGGGGAGGGACACGCTGTTACAACCCCTTTCCCCCTGAATTTGTCTACGGACTAGTGACCTCAACAGGTCGCTTGTCAAGTACACGTAAACATGTGTACCCTGACTCAGGGATCCTCCTGTCTGGACAATCCATCTGCATTTTGGTGTTGGCTCCATCTTCTTTAGTGTATGGTAAAGATGTAGGGTTGAATGTTTGGCTCCAGTTTGTACCCTCCTTCATTTAAACTCTGCTTCCTGCACCCACAAATTGGCATTGTATATCTCCCACATCATTGCCTAGGAGAATGTCTGCAGGAAGGCCGCTCATCAGACCGATTTATGCATTGTTTTGCCCCAAAGCCATAATCCAGGGTTACACCTGCTCTTGGAATATATCTCTGAGTACCTCCAGCCAATTCAGTGGCAATTCCTGGTCCCTTTTGAATTGCTTCTGGTTGAATTATTCGGGGATCTGCTATGGTGCGAAAAGCCCCAGTGTCACGAAAGCCAACAACTTTTTGGCCATCCAGCACAACCTCCTGTAGATGTTTATGCTGAAGATCACAAGAACGGGTGGCTGTGGCTCGCACTCCATAGACTCCTGGTAGGGAAGTCAACATATCAGGGTCACTTGGCAAATCATCAGGGCCTGAATCCAGCTCTTCTCCTGCTGAGGGTGTCTGTAGATAATGGACAGGTAAGGTGGTCTGCAGCTGTTCTGCCTCCGAACACCTGGACAGTGAGCTTGCAGATGACCAGGCTGCCCACATCGATAACATCTGCGCTGCGTCTCACTCCTTCCAGTTTGCCTTTTGAAGAAGTAGGTAGGAGACCTTGATGACTGATAGGGAGGTGCAGGTGCTGGAGGTGGTTGTCGATTTGGAGGATGACTCCACTGGATAGATGGGCATGTGGCCCGCAGATGCCCGGGATGCCCACAGCTATAACATCTTCGCTCTTCTACTTTCTCTCCTCGTCGCATTCCAGAAAATGTGGTAGAAACAACTGGAGGCACATACACACGGGTATCCACATGAGGTGGTGATCAAGGAGGTCAAGGAACATTCGTAACTGAAGGACAAGGAACTTCTGGTGTTGGGGAGTTGGTCATTTCTGCTCCCTCTGCTAGCAGCTTCTTTCACTGAGGCTTGACAGTGAGCACCTCATCAGCTAAAGCAGCAGCTTGTTCCACTGTCTCTGGTCTCCTCTCCTGCACCCATTCCCGGATCTCTGCAGGGGACTTGGCATAAAACTGTTCTTTTAGGATGACCTGGACGAACGTCTCCCAAATTAAGGCCCCCTCTCCCTCCAGCCAGCGATGACATACTTGTTTCAGTCTGTGGGCATACATCTTGAAAGACACTTCCCCATCGCAGGCTAACGTACAGAACTGAGTCCTATAAGTATTTGGGGTCACGGCATAATGTTCTAGAATGGTCTGTTTTATCTCCCCATACTCACAATTTCACTGAGGGTCCATAGCTCTATAGGTATCGGCAGCTCCACCCTCCAAGAGGCCCACCAGGTGTCTGACTCGCTCTCTTTTTGGGACTTCCATTAATCGGCACTGATGCTCAAAGTCTTGGAAGAAACCCTCAATGTCGTCTGCAGCCTCATTAAATGGCTTAAAGTCCTTGCAGGACACTCTGGAGGATTCCCTCATAGTTGGTGCTGTGGGTACAGTCTGTCTGGAGTCTCTAGCTGCTTCCACAGCAAACCTCCTCTCCAGCAATGCTGCACTCTCTTGAGCTCTGCGAATGGCATCCCTCTTATCTTCTATGGTGGCCTCATCAGCAAGCAGTGTCATCTCCTCCTCATACCACACAACCCACTGACTTTTTTGGGTATTTACCACCAGCTCCCATCTTTCCTGTCCTTGCTGTGGAAATCCTTCCTCAGTGCCATCTTGCAGGCAAGCTCCTTCCAAAGCCTCAATTAGTTGCTCCTTGGAGAGTCCTTTGTAGCCGACTCCTAATTCACGGGCCTTTGTTTTGAGGTTCGACATAGTCCAGTTCCTGTATCCTGAGGTTCTGGTTTCAGATGTTGATGGGCCGTTGTCCTCCATTTCTTCTGCTCTGATCCTGCCGCTGCCAACCAGTTTGTGACTGGGTATGCGACAGAGCAGTAAGGGACACCAGGCCAAGGAACAATCCAAAGGGCTTTATTAGAACCACAAAGATAAAGCACCAAACAATAATATAAATCCTTAAAGTCTGCAAGGAGTCCACAACAAAACAAAAGATCCAGGGGCGCCTCCCGGAATTCCAACGCCAGGGAAAATATGACAATGGTCCTTTTATATGAGCTACTTGAGTCCAACAGGGTGAACAACAACAGAGCACAATCCCACGTGGCCACTGATCTCCAATCTGTGACAGTCCATACACAGGCTCTAGGATCCAGCCTCAGCTATAAATCCTAGTCCTTCTCCAGCCGAGATCCAACTAACTGAACTAACATGGGTCTCATTGTTCTTCTCTCCTGGGATCAGCCCCTAAGGTGGGCCCACCTCCCCCTGTACAATTGAGACATGAATGGACTTTAGATGTCCTGGCTCTGTTCTGTTTACCAAGTTGTGGATTGGAGAAGTCCCATGCTGAGAAGAACAAACAATTTCCCAGCAGAAGCAGTACAAAGAAGGGACAGACTATTACACCATGAGCACAGGTGGGGGAGGGACACGCTGCTACAGGTACCTCTTTTGATTTATCTATTCCAGCAGCAAAGGCTTGACTTAAACTGTGTATGGCACAAAACACCTCTTCATCTGTCACAATGTTTAGTGATATTCATATAGGAGCTGATCCAATACCTGACAGCAGTCACTAAACTGTGTGTCCAAGGCCTTGGTGTCCTCTGCCACCAGACAAGCAGCTGACTAGTGGGGGAGCCTCATGTCAGACTGCCCAACAATGTGAGAATCTGTGTCAAGAAGTGATTGAAAGCTCTTTAAAGCTGCAGTACATCTTTTTGATCTGTAGAATCTCTGAAAGCAAATTTACATTTTAAAATTCATTTGTTTCATTGCACTTGTTACATACTTTTAAAACAACCACTTTTATTTTAATAACTTTTTTTCCATTTGTCCCAGAAAACCTCATTTTATTAGGGTGGTCCAGTATTTATTTTTTTTTTTCTCTACATGGAATATAACTAATTGTGGGTAATCCTATAGCTGGATGTTATCTCCATTGGGACCACTTTTATCAAAGATTGATTTCCCTACAGATATAGCAAATAAACTTCCCATCAATGAGCAGCCATTCTTTTCATCCAAGGACTACGGTCCTCCAGTGCAGAAGCAATGAATAACAAGGCTTTCTGCTCTAGATAACCAGACAAACCCACTATAAGATCTCTCCGTGATATGAATATGTTGATTTTTTTTTCACAATAATAGTATTCTGGAGTCGGTTTTACAATAAATCACGTCGTGAATGTAACATAGTGCATCTAATGGCAGGACGTTGGTTTCTTACAGGGCAATTACTGTGGACTTCTTGTCTGGTTGATGTTCTGAGCTCAGCTTAGGAGCTGATCATGGCTGACGGTTTTTATAGAATGAACACATTTTGAATAATACTTTTGGATGAAACTATTCTCTGCTGCTGAGTATATTAATACAAAAAAAAATCTCTTGGCTGAGCTTAGCGCATAGGCTTCACAAGGCATCAATAGTGGTTGCAATGCCAAAGTTAATCATTTTTATGTTTATGCTTATAAATTGTACTTTAGAAGATGGATAAAATAATCTTCAGTCTTCTGTGGACAAGAATCTGCTAAAATAATCTGTAAGGTTAAATGAAAGCAGCAGAACCACTTTACATTAACTCCATTCTGTAAGTTATATAGTTCCACTCTGATTTATAGCAGCATCTTTCTTTCACTATCTCTTTGTAATGTCCTTTCTTAGATTTGTAGTAGAAAGCCCAAAGGGGAAATTAGTACTTGGCATCCATTTGTGAAGTGTGTTTTTCTCCTTGTACTTTTGTCATTGGCTCTTTGTACTTAAATCTGTTCCATTTCTCCTTTCTTCCAGTTTGCTTCTCGGCTGTAGTCCATAAAGCTGGCTGCCGTAAGGCTTCTTTACTGAATAAAAGCTAGTAAAATGAGTAAAACAAGAGTTCTAGAACGGTTGATAACATGGCGGAAGTCTATCATAATCCTTCCTGTGTTACACCGAAATTACATTTCAGGATACACTGTGAAAGCATTTCAACAGTGTCACATATATTCATTATTTGATTCATCATTGATATGACATATTGAACATTTGTGAGTGTAGATCTCCATTGGTTGCAAATATTAAGGGGTGCATTTTTTTTTTCAGCTTCTCTATATTAAAAACTACTAGACTCAGATTATGGGGATTGTCCCCTACTTTGACAACCCTTTCTCCATTCCTAGTCCCCCCCCCCCCTACAAAATAACACCTATACACTCCCATCCGATGCTGACCCCATCCGAGCAGTGTCTGCAATGCCTCTCCCAAAGCTCTCACTTCCTTCATAAGTCGCAGTCAGAAGAAGAGGAGAGCGAAACTAGCACTGAATGTCACGTGATCACTTGGAGAAGCAGTGCCAACACCGCTGGAAAGGTGATGGCACTGGATGTGATTACTTCTATTTTGCTGGGGGAAACCTAAGGATGTATATGGGGTTGTTCAGAGAGGGGACAAAAATTGTTTTAAGGTGTTATCTGGGACTTTAACTTTCACATATCCTCAAGATTGGTCATCAGTGTCTGATCAAAGGAGGTGCGATATCTGCCACTCCCACCAAATGGCTGTTCCCAGTACTGGTGCCATCTGGAACTGCTCAGTTATGGAGCTGCACAGATCATCCATCAACTGTACAATATAGTGATTGCAGCTGGGTACCTCATAGCCACCCCCTATTTTAATCAGTAAGACGTAGATGTACAGTACCTGACCATGGCCACTATTCTGTTAGCTACAAAATTGTGTAGTTCTAACCGGCAGCGGCCCAGAAACCATTCATTGCCGGGGATGCTGAGTGTCTCACCCCGATCGGACATTGATGAGGTATTCTGAGAATAGGCCATCAGTGTTAACGTCCTGGTCAATTGCTTTTAAGAACAATAAATGTCTTTAATATAAAATTGATAATAGAGAAAATATTTGCCTGTTTAATCTCGTGGTGCTCCAGTGCCAATGTCAAACTGTTTCATTTGCTCCAGAAATGACATCCACGTGACAGCACCATCCAATCGTTGGCTTCAACAATTTTGCCTGCATCTATTGCATGTTACTGAAAGGCAAATAATTGATTTGCCCCTGTCATTATTGCAGGTTTAAGTATGAAAAGATCATTAGAAAGATCTCTATACTATCCCTTCATATATTTGTACTTTGGAAAAAACAAAAACTTAAGCGGGCTTTACACGCTTCGACATCGCCCGAGCGATCTCGTTGGGGGTCACGGAATTTGTGACGCACATCTGGTCGCTTTAGCGATGTCTTTGCGTGTGACACCTATGAGCGATTTTGAATCGTCGCAAAAATGTTCAAAATCGCTCATCGGTGACATGGGGGTCCATTCTTAAATATCGCTGCTGATCGGTGTACGAAGTAATTTGACGCTCCTGCGGCAGCACACATCGCTATGTGTGACACCGCAGGAACGAGGAACCTCACCTTACCTGCGGCCGCCGGCAATGAGGAAGGAAGGAGGTGGGCGGGATGTTACGTCCCGCTCATCTCCGCCCCTCCGCTTATATTGGGCTGCAATTCAGTGACGCTGCTGTGACGTCGCTGTGACGCTATATGAACCGCCCCCTTAGAAAGGAGGCGGTTCGCCGGTCACAGCGACATCGGTCGGCAGGTAAGTAGTGTGACGGGTCCGTCCGATATTGTGTGCGACGGGCAGCGATTTGCCCGTGTTGCACAACCGATGGGGGCGGGTACGCACGCTAGCGATATCTGTCACGATATCGCAGCGTGTAAAGCGGCCTTTAGGCGTGATCCTAATACAAACTTAATTACCCCATGTCTAAGGCTATGTGCGCACGTTGCGTCGGTGTACCTGCAGTTTATTCTGCACGTTTTCCTTCCCTTGGTTTTTGACCAAATGGCTTTGACCATTTTTTAGCGCTAAAAACGCATGCGTTTTTACCGCGTTTTTAGTGCGTTTTTAGCGCTTTTTACCTGCGTTTTCACCTGCGTTTCTGCAGATGCGTTTTTGAGATCAAGACACTGAGAAATAAAGTTGAATTAGTCAAAAAGAATGAAAAAAGAGAAAAAAAGTATAAAATAAACTTTTAATAAAATTATATGGGAAATTATCAATTTTAATGTAATAATAGTGGTTATGCACTTTTTAACAGAAAAATAGCTAAAGTTTATTATTTTTTAACATTTAAATTTTCGGTTATTGTGTGTGTGTAAAGGAACATTAGAACCCATTACTTTTTGGCCAGAAAAGCATGCGTTTTTGGAGCCAAAAACGCAGTTGAAAAGCAGGTAAAAAGCATGTAAAACGCAGGAATTGTGATTTTGGTTGCTTTTTGCCATTTCTCATTGACTCCAATGTTAAGGAAACGCTGCAGAAATGGCAAAAACAACTGACATGCTGCTTCTTTTTCAGCATGGTTTTTGACCACAAATATGCAAATTAAACGCTGCAGAAAAAAAAGCAAAGTGCAGACAGGATTTCTGCTTTTCCCATAGACTTTGCTGGAAAACAAAAACGCATGCCTTTTTGCCCAAAAACGCTGCTGCCAAAAACGCTGCAGAAACGCGGTAAAAAACGCAACGTGTGAACATAGCCTTAGACCTGTCTTGGCATTGCAGTTCACCTGTTTCCTTAATAAACTTGGTTGCTCTTTTCTTCTCCTACATCGTTCGTATACACTGGAGCCCAAAATTTGGCCCAATATTCTCAGTGTGGCTGCACTATTGACTTGTATAGAAGGAAAACTGTTCTTTTCCTGAGAATCTGTACCTCTTTTAATGCATCACATGTTATTTTCCTTGGCAGCATCTGCCTGTTGCCGGTCACTAAAGCTGTTTCCTGTCCAGTCATTTAATTCAGCTTTATTTGTCCCGACTGACTGCTGGGTAGAAATGAGCGAATCTCCTGAAATTAATTTCGGTCAGATTAAGCTTAACCTGCCAACAGATTCAATTTGGTCTTATTTGAAAGTGCCCCAAGAAGACCTTGTAGTATGCACTGAGGTGTAGCCAGTCCCCAAAACTCAATAAATGGAGGGCCAGGAAGGGATTAAAAAAAAAAAGATTATATTCATCTGTCATAGGACCTTCTTTTACAGCTCTCTGCCTGGTCCTTTGCTCGCTCCCTCTGGTCTTTAATCTTCAAATCTTCTGACATTGACTAGGCTTCACACATGAGGTACAGCGGGTTGTGGCACCACAGGTGAGGAATCTGTCTAGGACAAGTGGGTATAGTATTTTTTTTTTCTTTGTTTTTTTTTTGTTTTGTTTTATTCTGCCTCCCCCCCCTCCTCCTGGCCCTGTAAACATCTAGGAAAATGCTGGCTGGCTATCATTTTGCTGGATTAATGCAAATCGTATCCCAAAATTTAGGAGTTTTGCTGATCTGAAATTTTCTCAGAATTGTAACAATTTTGATTAGATGTAACCTATTTTTTTTATGCTTTCAGATTATACAAAGTAGCTCTGTCATAGGTTCCTGACCAAAGAAATCTGTAACCGATTTTCATTACAAGTTATGGGACTTTTCACATTCACTGGTGGGATTAATCATTGTCATATAGAGCAATATTAATTTTACAGGAACCCATTAAAATAAGTAGACAGTTGTGCGCAAACTTTCACCTTACACTTTATAGAGACATGACACAGATGATGTGGTGTTCTTTCTTAAGTTTGCAGAACAGACCACACACAAACAGCACACCGGACCTTGTATGCCAGTAGCGCACCGGACCTTGTATGCCAGTAGCGCACCGGACCTTGTATGCCAGTAGCGCACCGGACCTTGTATGCCAGTAGCGCACCGGACCTTGTATGCCAGTAGCGCACCGGACCTTGTATGCCAGTAGCGCACTGGACCTTGTATGCCAGTAGTGCACCGGACCTTGTATGCCAGTAGCGCACCGGACCTTGTATGCCAGTAGCGCACCGGACCTTTTTATGCCAGTAGCGCACCGGACCTTTTTATGCCAGTAGCGCACCGGACCTTTTTATGCCAGTAGCGCACCGGACCTTTTTATGCCAGTAGCGCACCGGACCTTTTTATGCCAGTAGCGCACCGGACCTTTTTATGCCAGTAGCGCACCGGACCTTTTTATGCCAGTAGCGCACCGGACCTTTTTATGCCAGTAGCGCACCGGACCTTTTTATGCCAGTAGCGCACCGGACCTTGTATGCCAGTAGCGCATCGGACATTGTATGCCGGTAGCGCACCGGACATTCTAACATTCTATGCCAGTAGCGCACTTGAATGTTGTACCGGTCTGAGTGAGGAACAAATTGTAGCATGGCCTCTACTCCCGGCGTTTTACAGATGAGAACAGTACATGTAGTAGGCAGATAGATCCTACACCCTTCCTCAGTGCAGATGAATGTACAAAGCTGGGCAAGGACCCTATCAGATTTACAATTAATGGACGTGACCAATCCTAGAAAGGGGCTTCATTCAATCAGAAGTTTCTAAAAAGGCAAATATATTAAAAACAACAACAAAAAAATACCAGCTGGATAGGCAGGTAAATTCCTAGTTACTCTCAAGGTTGAGTTTTAGTTTCAGCTATAAATTTATGCATGAAGTTTCTTTAATGCTCCGTCCCTGATGAATAGTCCATATGGTGTTTAAATACAGGAGAACAAATAACGTAACTCAGAAATTCTGCTAGAACAAATGTACGCACATTACCATTCTGCTGTTCTAATCAAATAATGTACTGGAAGTCATTATTTATTTTTTCTTTGCTGAACACTGCAGAAAATGAGATTTATGTCCGGGATGAATTATGCTTTGGTCACCTGTAGAGCATTTGCATGGTGAATTTTATGGCGTCGTATTATAATAGAATAAGGTCTGCACTAAAACTTGAAGTCTGCCGTCATGTCCAGAAATGTTGATTATTACAACTCATTAGAAATGCCTTCCTGCATTATCTACATTAGTTACTGACCAATATCCATTACACAAAGCAGATGGACTGCAGTCCAATAATGGATGTCTCTTCTGCTGTCCAAGGTTATATGATAGGAATATAATACTGTGAAGATAGCTTGGTCTAAACCTTTAAGGTATAATATTTTTTATTTTAAAATGTAAAACATAACTGATATCAAGAACCATCTAAGTGTTCCCCTTTCGTTAGAAATAGATTGGGGCACTTTTTACACCTTCCATTGTATTGGAAATGATTTAAGTATATGCAAAGGCAAAGGCTACACAAGACATGCCAACTCTCATAATGGATGCATATACATAATACATAATGAATACTGTAAATACAAAAGGGGAATAATCATTTGAAATTTACATGCCACAGTTCGAAACTTTTTGAGGGCACCTGTTACACACTGTTTGGTCTGAGTTATACTGGAATTGTTAGAAAATAAGTTGTTCCTGCTGATGAGTGAAGCCACGGTAATAGTAGGGCTCATCTGTATAGATGAGCGAACTCTAACATTAAAGTTCGGTGTTTTATACCGGACACTGACTTTTGAAGAAAAAAAAAAATTGGGGTTCGTATTTCGGGTGCTTTACATATGCCAACCAATCGATTGAGCATCACTGTACTTGGGTACGCTCAGTGCTCCACCCAATGAGAACCACTTGGTATTTGAATGGCTCGCACTGGGGGGTAAAGTAAGTGTTATTGGATGTAGTGTGCACAAATGAAAAAAATAAACCCTGCCCACCTCCCCTGGTAGTGCTCAATTTATGGCTGGCTGCATGGGGTCGTAGAGCGGAAGTGCCCAATCAGTGAGTACCATAGGGGTTCAGGTCAAGTCCGGGTCCCAAACAGAACCTTCCCTAAAGTTCAGCTAAACCCACCGAACCCGAGCTTCAACAAGTCTGCTCATATCTAGTTATCTGTTGTCGGCTCCTCAGACCTCTCTTCCCTCTCCTCCAGTACAGGATTAGAGACGGAGGTGTTCATAGCACTGAACCTGATCATGCTGATGTACACGACACTGAGCAGATCCATCATGGTCACCTTCTCTCGCTGATAAGGAGCAACCCAAACATCCATGTGAAGCACATCTACAAGAGCGTGTAAAGGGCTCTCTAATGAATATTTACAAAGCTAAAGTTTATTATTTGATTGCAATTTCTCTTCAAGGCATTTTGTAAATTAATATAAATGTCTTTTATTTATGCTCTACATCATGCAAATGCATTATCACTAGCAGTATATATCTTTGTGTGTATGTGCCGTAAATATTTCCACTCTATAATAACCCATGCTGCAGACCCTAATGTGACTGCTTTAATTGAAATGTGTGTTTCAACAGACCTCTCAATTTATGTTTAATGTATACTTTGCACATTCCTGATCTCTGCAGTCTTCCTCCCCACTGAAGGTTACCCTTCACCCCCCCTTCCTCCTTCTTATTTAAAGGCATAAATAAGCCATCTGGAAATGCTGAAATGAATATAACAGGTTGCCAATAAAAAGCAGGGAGACATAATGGCTGTGACGTGCTCGTCCTTGAGTGGTCTGATCTAATTTTAAAAAACCATTTGGGCTTATCTGCCTTTCATTTATATCCAACTGAACGGCTCTGGCAGAAAAGACGTTTGGTTTGATATTTAACGCACCATACCTTCTTTTCTTAGAATAGATGGGGTTTAGTAGTGTGTGGTACACATTGGTTATGTTCACATGGCCATACACCGCAAAATTTGCCAATTGGCACTTCATTCATAAAATCCGCAGCATATCGAAATACCAGAAATGTGGTTAACACTGTAATACTAATATAAGTGAGTACAGCCCTCACAATATTGTAAATGCAGTGGAACCTTGGATTAAGAGTAACTTGGTTTGAGAGCGTTTTGCAACACAAGCAAAGCTTTTTACACATTTGTATCTTGGTTTAAGAGCAATGATTTGCAATAAGAGCAAATATTCACCGTGCACACTTCCGGTTCCGTCCTTGCACCGTGCTCTGACCCGCTCTGGAGGTCACTTTCTGTACATATGTACTGTATACAGTATACCATTATACAGTACAGTATTTACTATATAGCATGTGTGTCAATTTGCATTTGTGGATACAGTATTGTACTTTCTTTCTGCTAACCAGTACAGCACATTGCTTGTACTGTAATCTACTTGCCTGTACAGTATTCCTACTCCACATTTGGCTTAGTTCTGGCCTTATTTTGGGGAAAATAGATTTCGGATGTTTTTCATGTATTGTACTAAAAAAAGGTTGTCCTATTTATACGTAATTTTTTCTCTCTATAGTACCTCCCACACTCCAACAATTGTATTGTAAGCTAACGTGCAGTTTAATTTGTCATATATATAATATATAGTGGAACCTTCAATTAGGAGCATAATTGGTTCTGGGAGTCTGCTTTTAAACAAAGTTACTCTTATATCAAAACAAATTTTCTCATAGGAAATAATTGAAATGCAGATATTATATACATAATTGTATATATTATATATATATAGTTTTTTTCTTTTTTACTGTACAAGTGGTTGTGGAACGAATTGTCTGCATTTCAATTATATATATATATATATATATATATATATATATATATATATATATATATATATATATATATAATTGAAATGCAGACAATTCGTTCCACAACCACTTGTACAGTAAAAAAGAAAAAAACTGTATATATATAATATATACAATTATGTATATAATATCTGCATTTCAATTATTTCCTATGAGAAAATTTGTTTTGATATAAGAGTAACTTTGTTTAAAAGCAGACTCCCAGAACCAATTATGCTCCTAATTGAAGGTTCCACTATATATTATATCTTTTCATGGGACAACTCTGAAGATGGGACACTTCAATACAGTGTACAGCTGGCAGGACAACAAGGAGGTGGGAAGTTGCTTTTGAATTTAAAGCCAAACCATGATGCATTGAGCGTCTGTAGTTGGTTTGAAGAGTCATTCTGTGCTGACAGTCATTTAAAGCAAACTAGGGTTTCAAAATGGTGTCCTCAGTGCTGAAAAATACAGGAAGATACTTACCCAACATGCAATATCATCATGGAAGGTTCTGATTGGCGCCAAATATATTCTTCAGCAGGTCAATAACCTCAAACATACAGCAAAAATCAATAAGAAGAACCATCTTCAGCATAAAGGAGTCCTGGAAGTTATGACCTTGCTCAACTGAGCCCTAATCTCTACATCATAGTCTGTCTGGGATTACCGGAAGAGACAACCATGTAAATTTTGGATTTATTTATTTTTTTTAATTTTCTTTCCTTTTATCAACTAACAAAGTACAAGTTATTAGCACGTCTCTTTTAAGAAGCATTTTTACTTTGCAGCATTTTACCACACCTTCCTAAAACGTTTGCCCAGTACTGTATATAAATATCTATCTCGGAGCATTGGCCACTTGCCAGGATCCAGCTAGTTTGCATCTGTAGTCATTTTCTTCGGAATTGTCTGTTGGTTTATGGACATTCTTAGTTCTTGTCAGTTGTAAAGTCACACTGGCTCCTGGAAAGGTCTAACCCGATTCCATATATAAACAACGTTTTTCTTGTAAAAAGAAATTAAGTATTTCTGCTTTTCCAGAAATGTTTGGAATTTACTACTGTTTTTTTTTTTTTTTTTTTTAATCGTAGCAGCTCTACATATCTCCATTATAGGAAAATTGTGATGGCCATTTTCCCATATACACGAAATGAGTTTCTTATTCCCTAAGCTATTTCAATGATTTTTTTTTTTTATGCTGGGCTGATCAATGAGGCATAGAAAGAATTCTGAGGAGGTAGTAAAACTTAAAATTAAAAAAGTTTACTCAACCTGACTTCCTGCATTTTTTGAAGAACCATTTAGGAAAGTATGTTATTATGAAGAATTTTATCCTATTTTCCATTTATATGACATTAGAAACTGCAATGATTAAATATAAAATATTCTATAACTTTTTTATATATTTAAGAAAATTATTTGTGACCATAAAACATAGAATTCTATCCATATAATTTGGTGAAAGACAGAATTTTAAAGTATGATTAACCCCTTACTGCCGAAGCCTGTTTTCACCTTCCGGACAGGGTCAAATTTTACAATATTGACCAGTGTCACTTTATAAAGGAAAAACTCTTAAATGCTTCAACAGGTTTTTTTTTTTTTTTTCATGCATATTGTACTTCATGTTAGTGGTAAATTTAGGTTGAAATTTTCAAACTTTTTATGTCCTTTAAACCAGAGAGTTATGTCACACAAAAAAGATGATAAATAACATTTCCCACATCTCTACTTTATATGAGCATCATTTCTGAAACATGTGTTTTTTTTTTTGTTTTTTTTTGTGAGGAAGTCAGATGGGTTAAAAGATTTTCAGCAATTTTCTAATTTTTCCAACAAAATTTACAAACTATTTCTTTAGGGACCACATCACATTTGAAGTGACATTGAGAGTCCTTTCTGGCAAAAAAAAATGCCCAAAACTGCACCTTTCAAACTGCCCTAAGCCATATTCAGAAAGGTTATTAACTATTCTAGTGCTTTACAAAAACTAAAGCAATGTGGAAGGTAAAACTGAAAATTTTACTAGAGATTGGCAAATAGTAACCATTAGTGTTCGGATAATGCTTTCCAAATACCAAGTACTATTTGAGTATTCGTCACTGCAAGGAAAATGCTCTGGTTCCCTATTGACTTGCATTAAGTTTGTTATTCGTGACAAATCCCGGAATAGTACTTTAGTATTCATTACAAATAATCCGAACACAAATAGTTACTCCCAACTTACTGTATAAGCACTCAGCGTAGAGCACAGGATAAATATGCGCTGAGCCTATTGCGGGCTTTACACGCAACAACATCGCTAATGAGATGTCGTTGGGGTCACGGAATTAGTGACGCACATCCGGCCTCGTTAGTGGCGTTGTTCCGTTTGAAACGCAGGGACGACCGTTAACGATCAAAATTACTCACCTAATCGTTGATCGTTGTCCGGTCGTTTTAATCCCGATTATCGTTGCTCTTGCAGGACGCAGATTGTTCGTCGTTCCTGCGGCAGCACACATCGCTATGTGTGACACCGCAGGAACAAGGAACATCGTACCTGCGGCCGCCCACAATGAGGAAGGGAGGAGGTGGGCGGGATGTTCGGCTCGCTAATCTCCGCCCCTCAGCTTTTATTGGGCGGCCGCTTAGTGACGCTGAACAAACCGCCCCCTTAGAAAGGAAGTGGTTCGCCGGCCACAGCGACGTCACTAGGCAGGTAAGTATTTGTGACGGGTGTAAGCGATCTGCGCCACAGGCAGCAATTTGCCCATGACGCACAACCAACGGCGGCGGGTGCTTTCACCAGCGACATCGCAAGCGATGTCGCTGTGTGTAAAGCCCGCTTTACTGTGATCTTTATGAAGAAGAATTACCTTCTTCAACAGTATTTTAAGAATTGGCTTTATTACTATTTTTTGCGGTGTTTACCTTGCAGTATATTTGATTGGGTGGCTTTATTCCTCAGGTCAGACAATTAAAGCAATACTAGAATTATACAAGTTTTTTTTAGCTTTGACTACTGTAAAACACATTTTTACAACAGAAAGGTATTTTGCATCACTGAATTTTAAAGGCTGTAGTGTGGTTTTTTTTTTTGTTTTTTTTTCCTTTTTCCTGCCTACAGTGTCATGTGAGGACCTGCTTTTTGTCGAATGAGTTCATTTTTATTGATATAATTTTGAGCCACATAATTTTTGATCACTTTCTATTTTTGCATCTCTTACACAATAAAAACAATTTTATTGGAAAAAAAACCTCATCTGCACGATGACAGTTTTTACTATGTTTATTTTTTTGTTACGTGTTCACAGTGAAGGGGTTAACTAGCATGTTTTATAGATATGGTTGTTCCCGATGTGGTCATACCACATATGTGTATTTTTGTTCAGTTTTGTTTTTACATAAATGTATGGCTTAACCCTAGAACGCATACCTGGGGCCTCACAAGCCTGCTAGGTCATTTGTTTTCTATGGTAGATTGAATTGCTTGCGCGTTCTAGGGTTAAAGGGAACCTGTCATCAGAAATTTAGCTATCCACCTAAAAGTTTCCCCCTCTGCAGCTCCTGGGCTGCATTCTAGCAAGGTTCCTGTAGTTTTTCTTGCCCCTTTTAGCCCAAAATAAACACTTTATAAAGTAGTACCTGCTCGTATGTAAATTTTCTCATTTTTCCATGTGGGCGGTCTGTCTGGTGTCTGTGCCTGTCCTCCTAACGATTTACGCCCCCCCCAGAACGCAGAATTTCAAACCTCAAGACGCCGCCCCTGGGCGCCTGAGGTCCTGCGCATGCGCTCTGCTACCGTAGCGGGACAGTGCACAGCGTGCACGTGTGACCGCTGGTGACGGTATGCGCAGGCACGATGTTATGGGCGGCGCTGTGAGTGTCCTCAGCAAGTGCCGCCCATAACCTCGTGACCGCACTTTCCTCTCTTCCTCCATCGTTCTGCGCCAGCGCTCGCTGGCGCGGTGACCCGACGTCACCTCCTCCCATCTTGCCCTGCAGCAGGAAATAGATGGGAGGAGGTGACGTCGGGTCACCGCGCCAGCGAGCGCTGGCGCAGAACGATGGAGGAAGAGAGGAAAGTGCGGTCACGAGGTTATGGGCGGCACTTGCTGAGGACACTCACAGCGCCGCCCATAACATCGTGCCTGCGCATACCGTCACCAGCGGTCACACGTGCACGCTGTGCACTGTCCCGCTACGGTAGCAGAGCGCATGCGCAGGACCTCAGGCGCCCAGGGGCGGCGTCTTGAGGTTTGAAATTCTGCGTTCTGGGGGGGGCGTAAATCGGTAGGAGGACAGGCACAGACACCAGACAGACCGCCCACATGGAAAAATGAGAAAATTTACATACGAGCAGGTACTACTTTATAAAGTGTTTATTTTGGGCTAAAAGGGGCAAGAAAAACTACAGGAACCTTGCTAGAATGCAGCCCAGGAGCTGCAGAGGGGGAAACTTTTAGGTGGATAGCTAAATTTCTGATGACAGGTTCCCTTTAATTGGTATAATTTTTTTTATTTTGTTTCTGATTTTATTTTTTTATATTTTTACAAAACAAAATTTCACTTCTCAGTATTACACTGACAAATCGCTTCTTAGACTATGTTCTTGGTATGGTGTAGAAGGCCACTATAGCCAGGTAACCCGGAGGTCGTCATTTGATGTCCTGTTTACCATTGGCAATGATTGAGCTCCTGTGATCAAGGGTCCCCATCAGGTGGGAGAGGTAGCACACTCACTCTCCCAGCCTCCTTAATGCTACAATTTCTATTGATCACAACATTTGGGGAGTTAAACATCAAGTCTCTAACTGTGATAGCCAGGCACACACCATGACTGAACCCAATCTACCTGCTGTAACCACACTGCACAACTCCTGGCCACACACAATTGCCATGATGTACTAGTACGTCCTATGTCGGGAGATTCCCACAAAATAGGATGTACTGGTACATCCAATGTCGGGAAGGGGTTAAACCAAAAGAAATTTAAAATAGTATTTTCATATTTTTGCCTTATTTAGAACTTCTATTTTATCCTACTGATCCGTTTTTGTCAAAAGGGTTTATGGATGGCTGTATTGCCAACTGAAAAATGTCTATAAAGTGCCTAGGTTCCATTATACACCCGACATTCATTATTATTAGCATCTCACTGCCTTCTCCCAAATCATTTTGTCATTTTTTTTCTTCTCAAAGATACCTTGACATAATTGCCTAATTCTTCATCTAGATTAGGTTATTAGAACCTTTTTAAAACTAACCAGCTTGGCAATTTAGCCCCTTTTTACTGGAAAAGCTCCAACTGACAGTTGGCATTAAGGTAGATTCTCATCTTTTTGACCACCAAAATATATTGGGCTATTGTGCCCAATTCTAGCAGGATTCTTTCTAAACCTTAATATCTAAGGTCTAGTTGTCTAACCTGCCATGTTTATTCTCGGGAGCCACTGCTATTAACCTTCCATATTCATGTTAAATACTCTGACTGTGATTGGTGTGTAGAGTGATTTGCTGCTTGACCATTAGAATAGTATGGGAACAAGCTTCCAAGCTTGTGGAGGAGGGTGCCTAGTATAGTAGCCAGGTCTATAAGTTACAATATATTTTTTACATTTATGAAAAAAAACAAAACCCTCCTACTGATTATTTAGCCTGAAGACTTACCATTTGAATCAAACATTATACACTCCTCAACTTTAAAATTACAATAACAAGATGGGAAAAGTTACGGAAATCATTGAATTGATAGACCTGTTTATAATATGAAAATGAGCCAATAAAATGAAGACGACATTTTCAAAACCTCTCAATTTATCAGTATCAAGTATTGGGGCCATGTACAGAAATACACGCACTTGCACACCTTGGCATGCTATTAATGAGGTTATTAATGGTTATCTGAAGAATGCTCCACCACATTGAATGAATGTACTTTGGCATGCAAACCTTCAATACCTGCTGCTGGCAGCTCCATTTGCAATTTCCAACCAATGATGTTCTAGATGTTCTTAATGAAAGACAAGTTTGGAGGTGCTGAAGGCCATGGTAGACATATAGGCCACTCTGGCTTCTCACACTAGCACACGGAACATGTGACATGCCATTTTTTTTGTTAAAAAACTGCTCCTAGGACTCATTTAATGTACCTGGTGTAGGGATTCACACTTTCAAGTAGTCAGTAGATGGCATTCTCACAGGCAATGCGGTTTTCTCCAAACATTTAGGTTTATTTATTTTCATAAAACTCTAAGGTATCAAAAAACAAAACTGCCTCTTCTTGCCACAAAGTAATAACCGCAAATAAATAGTTTATTCTGCAGACACACGTATGTTAGTGTGGGCTCATCCAAAACGATTGCAGTTCTCTTCTCTCCTCTGTGATATATACTGGTCATTCTCCCAGAGCAAACCTTAGAGAAAGGAGTGATGTGGCCCTACTGATCTCAATATCACCTTCAGCCTGAGCTTCAGCTGTTTCCCGCACCAAACAGAAGTATTCCACAAACTCCACTCTGCTCAACATCAGGTGCATCTAATAAACACCTGCCGTGCTAGGATGAATCCCAGTTCTCCCTGGCTTTTCTTCAATAGAATGAAGACAAGAGGGGTCAAGCTACTGTACATTATAAATCAGAATTATGATAGCGTTCATATTGACCTTATTGATCAGTGTAAGAAAAATAAAATCCGTTTAGCCTGCTGAATAGGAAATTCCCTTGCCCCTTAGGAGTTTTGGCCAGGTATCAATTTTATCTCCATGGGGGGATTGAGAAGACAATATTTAAATCTGTGAAAGCTTTGCATCCTTAATGTAAATTACTTTCTTTTTGTTTCTTACTTTCCACCTCTGTTGCCAAATTACATATAGAAAATGTAATCTTTTACGAAGAGGGGGTGTACATTATAATACATGAAGTGATAAGATCTAAAATAATTCAAAGTGTTATCATATCAATATAAATGACCCATCAGACCTGACCTAAGTCATGGAGTTCATGGAGATGCAGAGAATGCACCATACAGAATGTAGTAGGTTATATGTAACTACGATACTAAGTTTTTGTTTTGAGGATTCCGGACCAAATTCTGCTTTAAAATCCATGGAGCAAACAAGGGTTTTTTTTTTTTTTTTTTTTTTATTTTGGATATAGAAAAAGGCAACCTGTAATTTCTCAAGGCTCCAAATTTGGTCACTGAAGCCATAAGTAGCAGAAAAAATATGCCATATGCAAAACCTGCTACAGAAACCGAAGACATTTTTTTTTTCTTCCAAAATGTCCTCATCAATGAACCTTGTGAACCTATTCTCGTAGGGTATTACATTTTTGTTGGTTTATGATGCATGTATAGATATATAACTTACTGTAGATCATAGATAATTTTCATTTGAAACTCTGTACGTTTGTATGTTGTATAGTATTGGTATATTTGTTTTTCCTACTTCCAAGTGCATCTAGCCATAGTTCAATGACAGTTTTGCACACAGTATTTGAGAAATTGGGTGCATTCAAGCGCATAAAATCAATGATCTTGGCATGAAAGCAGCATCGCTATACGCGATACAGAGGTTTGCGGTTTCACAACCTTTCTCTGTTTCTATCTTTCAAAGTGATTGTTAAAAAAAATGTTTGCCTATAAAACAAGCTCAGAAATGTTCTTTGTTTGACCTTGTTAAGAGTTTAATGGCCAAGTTCATCTGCCCATGAGGGAGGTTTCTGAAGCAGCAAGAGATGATGACTTTACTTTTTGCCACTTACAGTGTCCAACATCCCATAATCTGTATCAGGGCAGACTTTTGACTTTGTCTCTGTTACAATCATACTGGTCTATTTGAATTTATTTAGAGAACCTTACTTACATAGTCCAGACTGGGGAATTCTGCTTCCTGATAGATTACACAGTGGGAGATATACATATAGATGTAGTAGTAAGACCTCTGTAATTTGGCACAGTGTACTATTACAGTATATCACAATGCGATATGACTGAACAGTTTTTTTTTCATGGGACTATAGCAAATATTCTAAGAAGGTGTCTGGGATTAAAAAATTAAGTTGTGATTAATACCCATAACGTTAGTCAGTTACAGTGATACTTGGTTATTGTTGTTTTTATTTGTCGATCACTTTTTTTTACTCCTCTTCATAGTGCACTGATCCCTAATTCTGGTCCCCATCTTACAGTAATGAGCCTATCCTCATTCACATCTTATTGGTCCCCTTATTGTATTAATGTCTGACATCCTGGTTGCCTTCTTCTAGTAATGTCCCTATCTTGTTTATTGTGCCTATCCTAATCCCCTTCTTGTAGTAATGTCTTCCATCTTAATCCCGATCTTGTTACCTGTCCTAATTTCCTCAATGAACAAATTCCTCTTCTCTTTTACAACCAGGACAGCTCATGGCAGAGCTGCTGACCAATGATTGGCAGATGGTTGGTATTGGTATTGCGGTGCAGCAAGCTGGCCTCTGTGCTGCAATTCATCTCAATAAAACGAAGCACTGGAGTTTGTAGCTCCCTGGACCTGGCCGCAATAATCATGGGAGCTTCAGTGCCTGTGGGTCACATGAAGTAGCATCATGGACCTCATGCAGCCTGCAGGCCAAGTGTTTGAATCCCCCCAGTCTAAATAGATCCCATCTCCTGGTATTAAATTGTTATTATTATTATTATTATTATTATTATCATCATTATTATTGTTATTATTAATAATCACTTCTCAGTTGACAAAGGAAAATTGATTTTATTATACAAGGGGCTGCTGATAAGTCTTGGGCTTTGTGATTATTTTTTTTTTTTGTGTCTATGGTAACGAATGTTACATCACATGAAAGCCTTATGTGTCATATATATATTTCCAAAATTATGTGTTTGTTGCTTATGGCAACAGTGTTCTACGTATGCGGGAACACAAAATGGCGGAGTCTAATGCGATATTCACAGCAACTGAGAGCAGAGGAGTGATAAAATTCTTGGCTCTGCAAGGAAAGTCTGCAAAGGATATTCATGGTGATATGTCCAAAACATTATGAGATCAATGCCCTTCATATTCCACAGTTAAGAACTGGGTTGCTAAATTTAAAACTGGCCACTTCAGCACCATTGATGAGGAATGTCCTGTACGAACGAGAGGGTTGTTGTTCCGGAGATCGTCGATGCTGTGCACAACCTCATACTGGAGAATCGATGAATTTCATCTAAAGCAATAGCAGACATCATGGAGATTTCCCTGCATGTGTCATTATCTATGAACATTTCAACTTGAGGAAGCTATCTGCAAGTGGGTCCCCAAATGTTTGACAACACATCAGAGAAGCAAGTGAAAATGTCCTGGTCCATTTGTCAGCATTTCCGGACTGATAAGAACTTCCTGGATCGACTGGTCACTATGGACCTGGACTTATTTGTATGACCCTGAATGCAAATAGCGGTCAAAAGAGTAGAGGCACAGTGGTTCTCCTCATTTGAAGAAGTTCAGGATGCAAAACTCATCCACTCAGGCCGGTTTCACACATCCGGCTTTTCGCCCGTTTGCCGGATCCGGCGCTCTCCCGTACAGACAATACAGTACAGTGACAGCGCTGTAACTTCCAGGTCACATGCGCCGGTCACATGACAGCATGTGACCGGCACTTGTTGCGCTGTCACTGTACTGTAGTCACTGTATGGGAGAGCGCCGGATCCGGCAAACCGGCGAAAAGCCGGATGTGTGAAACCGGCCTAAGCTGATGGTGTCTGTGTTCTGGGATAAGGAGGGCATGCTGCTAGTGGACTACCTTCAAAAGGGTTCCACAATCAATGCAAGGTATTACATTGAACTTTTTGGACCATTTGAAGGCAGCTCTGAAGGCCAAAATGTGCAGCAAGCTGTCCAAAGGAATCTTGTTCCTGCAAGACAAAACCTCTGCTCACACTGCACAAGCGACCACATTAAAACTGGCAGAGCTGGGCTTCCAGCTGGTTGACCACCAACCTTATTCAGTTTAACAATTAAATATACTAATGGGAATGTTCAATATCTGTTTAACCAGTGTGCAATACAAATCCCTTTAAAACATCAATTTTATTAGTTTATTATTAAAATCGCCCAGGTGAAAAAAACTCCAAAAACTCAACTACTTAATCAATAAAAAGGGGAGCTACTATGGATCAAGTGCAACCATATATTCTGAAGTTACACAGGCAAATACAAAGATAGAAAAGCCAGTCCAGAATTTATTTATACTATAGTGACCCTAGTATGTCACTATATCTGGCTCTGCCTACCAACGGAGGGTATGACTCCCTAACGTAGCTGGGCGCCCCCGTTCCTCGACGGCTGACCCTCACTCTCCCTACTTAACCCTACCAATATGATGATAATTTCTGTACCCAATACTCTCAATAACATATGGTGTAATACTCCATTTAAATCCAGTAAGAGGAGTACCTCAAGTAACAATTTTGCAGGCACAGAGCAAAAAAAAAAAACCAGGGGAGCTACTGTACAACGGGTACACCAATAAATTATAATATTGCAGAGGCAGACATAATGAACAAGCCAGTCCAAAACCTATTCATGTTAAAGTGACCCTAATATATCACTATATCTGGCTCTGCCTAGCAACGGAGGGTTTGACGCCCTAACGTAGCTGGGCGCCCCCGTTCCTCGACGGCTGACCCTCACTCTCCCTAGTTGACCCTACCAATATAAGGAAGGTGTCTGTGCCCGCTAATCTCAGTTGTTAACACATAGTGTAGTACTCCATAAAGAGTTCAACTAGAGGATTAATACTTCAATAGACAAATTTCCAGGTACAGAACAAAAACAAAGGACATCTGCTGCCACGATCAGCTTACAGTATGTCTATCAGTATATAATGGGTACAAAATGTACTTCCCTCAAATTGATGCTGTTTGCATGGCCTCAACGCGTTTCCCCGCCCGTCATCGGATCATCAGCAAGCCCAAGGGTGATGATAAGAAAATATAAATCCCAGCATCATGTGTGGTAACACCAACCTTATTCACAAGATCTAGCTCTCTCCGACTATCATCTGTTTCCAAATCTGAACAAATGCCTCAAGGGTACCAAATTCACACCATTTCTGATGTCATGGCTGCTACAGATGCTTGGTTTGATTCATAACCGAAAGTGTATTGACATCAGTGGAGAGTCTGTGGAATAAATGTAGTTTCATCATCTTATCTCATTTCTTTCAAGATAAAGCTAAAGACTTATCAGCAGCCCCTCGTATCTATATACATTGTAGTTCTGGTATGTGTAATAACTATTCACTTGAATACTTTAATTTCTGTGATGCCTTGGTCAACAAAACAATGATCTGTGGGCTGTGTTCTGATAAGAGGAGCATGGTTGCGTTTTGTTTTTTTATCCCTTACAGCATGCTGTCCTCCGCTTACATAGCAAAAGCCTGCTAACCGATTCACTTTTAAAACTGACATACAAAATTATAGCGTTAATTAATCCGCCCAATAGTGTTTCATAAGTTTGAATAAATGTGACAAAGGCTGAGTAATCTCCTTTTAATATTTCTTGACATGGAAATGTTGATCTATCCAAATATATTTTCTTCTATGTAAAAACATTCTAGTTCTGCTGCGTAGCGCTCCACTTCTCATTTAATTTCTGCGCTGCCTTGGTACTCTCACCGGAACAGTGATCTGTGTGCTGTGTTCCTCTTCATTGCCAGCCTGTGAATTTCTGGCAGATGTTCTTTGAGCACTGAGCACTACCAAGTTTTGCAGTTCATTGCTGGCAACTAGACAGTCATGGCATACTTGATTTTGCTTCAATCCTGCATGTTCTTCTTCTTATTTGAATTACAAGCCTTATACTTTATAATAAAACGGAGGAAAAAAAATTGACATATTTTATTATTTATTTGTGGCTATATACATTCTGTTTTGCTACGTAGAGAGCACAACTATGCCTGCAAATGATTGGGATAAAATGACTGTGGGTGACCTGGCAAGCTTGATGTGAGGCCAGATGTTGGGTTATACTTTGCTGTAGAATGATTCATTACTGAAGGTAGCTAAAAATGAAAATCCCGTAATGTGTAATTTATGTCTCCCATCATATTCCTGGATGGATTTACTAATAAGATTGTCATAATGTTGTAATTTTTAATTATGTGTGGAAAATCTAGCATATCCGGTAGCCTACTTCTAAAAATGAATTGCAATGAGTTTCTCAAAAATATCATTTTACAGGTAATGTTAACTTTAATTTTGTCCTCTAATATGACCAGTACCAATTGCCATTACATTGACTACAATGCTGGTAACTGTACTTTTTTGAAGACCATAAATACTATAAAGCAGCATTTGTATGCAAAGTTATGTACTTAAGGGAATCTGTCAACAGGTTTTTGCTATGTAAGCTGAAGCTAGCATGCTACAAGGGTTAACACAGGAAATTCAATTAGGCCTGTCTCAAGATCATGGAATGGTAGAGTTGGAAGAGACCTCAAGGGCTATCGGGTCCAACCCCCTACGAGGTTTTCTTAAATCATCCCACCTATATGTTTATCCAGTTTCCGCTTGAAGATTTCCATTGATGGAGAGCTCACCACCTCCCATGGTCACCTGTTCCACTCCCTGACTGCCCTCACTGTCAGAACGTTTTTCCCAATATTTATGGCTAGGTTCACATGTTCGTTAAAATGTATCAGTCACAATCCGCGGCTATGGTAAACAACGCAATCCGTTTAGCGGATTCCGTTGTGTCCCATAGACTTGTATTAGTAGCGGATTGCGACTGATTACCTTGTGTTGCATCCGCTGCGTCGTGGTCAGTCGTTTTTGGACTGACCGCCGGGCGGGAACAATGCAGAATGTAACGTTTTTCGGGCCATCAAAATTAACGCACCGCGCAGGAATCCGTCGCTATCCGTCAAGCTTGTAATGTATGTCTATGGTGCTGGATTCCGTCGTAATCCGTCTCACAACGGAATCCAGCGCTGGATTCCGTCATGCTCTACTGAGCATGCCCAGCATGTTTGGCACACCCACTGGGCTGTCCCAAACACAAACGGATCATGACTGATCCGTCAAAAAACGGACGCACAGCGGATGTAACGGACGCAATGAATCAGTTTTTTCACAGGATTCCTGTGAACGGAATCCTGTGAAAAACCACATCCGTTGCGTCAGTTGACATCTAAAAAAAACGTTGCTGATGGACCTGACTGATTTAAAACAACGGAAATGTGAACCTAGCCTAATCTGAATCTCCATCCTTTTAGTTTCATCCCATTGCATCTTGTACTTCTTTATGCTAAAGAGAATAGGGTAGTTCCCTCTGCAGTGTGACTACCTTTCAGATATTTGTAGATCTCTATTAAAGGGAAGGTAAAAAAAAAACCAAAAACTGAGAAAATGTAAAGCATTAATGTTTTGTTTAAATATTTTTTTTAACTGAGCAAAATAAAAAAAAAATTAACAGTTTGATATTTTCCACTCTTAAACACTATGGGGAGCAGCTGCTGAAAACCTAGTGTACAACTAGCTCGCATTACAACTCCAGTAAAAGTGGGGAGAATCTGCTCTCCTGTGTGTGATGTCACAGCTCCCCCTCCCAATCTGGGTGTTTCCAAAAGTATAAGGGAAGATGAAGTTTAGGGACACAGTGCGGAGCCATTTTGTTGGTGGCTGCAAAGTGATCGTAATGTGTATTAAGTGTCACCAAGGACAGCTGGCAAAGTGCTCCACAGTATACTGTGCCATGATATTTTTGTGCCCCCAGGTTTTTGTGCTCCAATATACTGTGCTCTGAGCGCTGAGAGGAGAAGCTTCTGAGACACCAGGCTGACAAGAGAAGCTGCTGACCGGGATCAGAAGTCTGAGGTGAACTGCGGCGAGGAGGTGTGATCTGCAGCCTGAGCCTGGCACTGCACTACAAATGTCACGCCATGGTCACCGCTCCCTGCCGCATGCACTCACCTCAGACCTCAACCCCCGGCAACCTCTTCTGTCAGCCTGGTGTCTAGGCTGTTCCTCCTGTCAGCAATCCGAGCACAGCGCAGTGAGAAGCTGCCAAGAGCGGAGGCCCCGAGGTTCGCACACTTGAGGGTGGCAGAGAGGTGATCGCAGCTAGACTTCCACAGCACACCAGGATCAGATGGGGAAGATCAGGGGGCAGTGATCACTGTGCGACTTTCACAGCACACCAGGGTCAGTTAGGGTGGGATCACCACTGCCCACTACCGGTACTTACCCCATCCTGGACCTCCGCTCCCAGCACCTCCTCCTAAGGGCCTGGTGTCTCATCAACTCCTCCTGTCATAGCTCGACTAGCGCTGAGCACAGAGTGGGTGACTGGGAAAGTGTACTACACAGCATAGGCTGTGGGCTCCACAGAGATAGTGGCGGTCTCCACTCAGAACTGTGATCTGGACAGCCCAGGGGCCAATTGGGAATAACAGAAGCAGAGCACTAGAAAAGGTGCATTTTATGTGATTCACCATTTCTAAGACGGCTGATGGCTGGGAAGGACGCCATAACCATGAACCTTCCCAGCCTGGTAATTTCTGCCGTCAGCTGTCTGCTTTACCTTTTGCTGTTTATAAAAAATCAAGGGGACCCTACTTCGTTTTTTTTTAAATATTTATTGGGGTAAACAAGGCTAAACACCCTTTAGTGCCACATGACTGGCACTAAAGGGTGGAAGTTTAAAATATGTAGGGGGGTTGACACATTTATCTGCATGATTTTTATCTAGTCTATCTATAGTTAAATATTCGATTGCTTTATTACTTCTGACAACTAGCAAGAATTTTTTTCTGGGATGTAAAAGATGATGTTAAAAATCCATTGCATACGGATGACATACACATGTCATATGGATGCTTTGTGTGGGAAAAAAATGCCCACTCGTGTGACAAAAGGTTACCCAAGCGGATTCCATTAGTCCAACTTTTCAGGCATGGAATGGGACGGAGTCCTTGTTCTCATTTAGAACTGCTGTTTCATTCACCACCTCCTGTGCTATAACCTGAACGAGTCTGATAAGTTAGATGATTCTGGCATGCACCCAATTCTCCATACTGTGCAGGTTATTTTTGGTCTGCATTGTACAAACATTCAGTAGATGCTGTTCATGCGTGACCTGACAGCTCTATTGGATAAAGCCGTTAATATACTTGACATTCAAAAAAATGAGAAATGAAGACTTTTGTTTTTTGAGAATGAGTGACGGAGAGTAGAATTGAATGCATTTTGCCTACCGTATGTTTTCTACAATGGGATGTACGTTATAATTTGAATATGTAACTTGCATAGAAGCCGTTCTACTGGAAATTTTGATGTTGATGGATATTGAACTAATATAAAATACAAATACCAGAAGTTTCATTTTGAAGAAAGTGAGCCTCAGAGAGCATATATGAAGACTTAAAAGGTGGTCCAGTACCTAAAAAGTCCTTTGCAAATATCTATTTTTACACCCTAATTACTTTCATAATTTGCTTTATTATGAAATACGCTACTCTTTTCCCTTTGTAGCTAATGCATAAATGTTTTTGGAGGTTTGTTTAGTTTTTTATTTTTTATTGGTTTTTTTTTAACTTCTCATTCTGTGACGTTTCATTTGAGAGGAGTCTCGAATATGACATCAGAGGAGACTTTACTCCCTTTCCTGCAGCATCTAGCGCCCTTCTTGGAATAGAATGTCACCAGGGAACGACACTGTAGTTACTACACCTTTTTGCAGTGCCACTCTTTTAAGTTGTCCTAATAGAAGCTGTGAGAGATGTGAGTGCAAACGTATAGTCAGGAGGCGGAGATATACTATTCATTTGAGTGTGATGCTAGAAGCTGTGAGGGCCATGCTGGTTTCACTCAATGGTTTTCTTGTCACCCCCTAACAACATCTTGCTTTACAGTTAAAAGCTGCATAGGTAGAAGCAGAATGCTAGCACTGCACTCTCCTCTCCCATAGCTTCCATCAGCATCGTGAAACCAGAACATCTTCAGAGAGCGGCAGTGCAAAAAATTATACTAACTGCAGTGCCGCCTGATGACTTTTTGATCCAGGAGGGGTGATAGATACGGGAAAGTGAGTCCAGCTCCAGTCTCCTCTAACGTCACGTTTGGAACTCCACTTCTTGGAACATTTCGATTGAGAGATATTAAAAAAAATAAAAAAATAAAAAAAAAAACAGGATAGGAAAAAGTAGAGGGTATTTTATAATAAAGCCAATTTCAAAAGTGATTGAGGTGTTAAAAAAAAATAAAATAAAAAATAGATATTTAGAAAGGAAATTTTAGGTACTGTGCCATCCCTTTTTTCAAAATGTGGCTTTCATATGATTTTAATTAATTAAAATGTGTTTAAACATGAAATATGTAATTGAAAAGGAGAATCTGCAAATATTATTCCATATGTGCTAATCGCTATTGTCTCCCAATGTGCTATAGTAAAGAGTTATCAATACCATATGGCTTTTTGTATGTTTCGTTAAAGGGAATGAGAAGGCAGCTTGAGTGGAAGATGCCCAAAGTATGAACATTTCAGTTTTTACCGGTGTCACTTGTTTTAACCTTGAAGTGGTTAAAAAACGTTGCGTAAGATAATGTTCACAGCAATGTCGTTTTGATATTACTGTGTATTATGTTCATCTCATGTGGTGCTTTTGCACAGCTTTTTCAGCTGTATTCCGGGCGGAATCTGCTTAAACACATTGTGTGCACATACCGTAAAATGGGACGTTCCATAGGATTTCATTATTTTCCAAAATGAAAAGTATGATGTACTTTAACATAAACGTCAGTGAAAAGGCAAACTCTAATTTATTGTTCTATAAATGCTGATCACCATTTTCTCACAAAGTAATAGTGTAAAGGGCTATTAAAACAATAAAATTGTGCCCCTTTTACAGGACAAATTAGTTTTTTCTTAAATGTCACTCATAAACTCTGACATTCATGTTTTCTTTGCAGCAGAGGGTAGACAGCTATTCTCATTAACGTGCCATTTTTAACGTTAACATTTTTTTTGCAGAAATTTAACAATCCCAAGTAAAACTAGAGCCCGTTCACATATACGTATTTCTGTTACTTGGGGCATATGTTTTGGGGTTTTTTGTCCTGGATACCACACAAACACATTTATAACATATGATTTTCACATGTCCGTGTTTGCACATGAACTGTGTGTACATGTAAACTACATGGAGGCATTTTTTTCCCAAAGCTCGGTTGACAAGGGCCAATACAAGTCTATGACATATGTTTTCTCGCATTGCATTGCTCCATATTATACGCCAGTGTGAGTGTACCCTTAAGGGGGTGTTACACACAGCGATATCGCTAGCGATATCGCTGGTGAAAGCGCCCGCCCCCGTCGGTTGTGCGTCACGGGCAAATCGCTGCCCGTGGCGCACAATATCGCTCGGACCCGTCACATGGACTTACCTGCCTATGAACATCGCTGAGTCCGGTGAACCGCCTCCTTGCTAAGGGGGCGGTTCGTGCGGCGTCACTAAGCGGCCGCCCAATAGGGGCGGAGATGAGCGGGACACAACATCCCGCCCACCTCCTTACCTTCACATTGCTGGCGGCCGCAGGTAAGCTGCAGTTCGTCGTTCCTGAGGTGTCACACATAGCGATGTGTGCTGCCTCGGGAACGACGAACAACCAGTGTCCTCATCAATCAACGTTTTTTTGAAAAGGAACGACGTGTCAACGATGGATGATAAGGTGAGTATTTTTCATCGTTAACGGTCGCTCCTTGCTGTCACACGCAACGACGTCGCTAACGATGTCGGATGTGCGTTACTGAATCCGTGACCCCGGCGATTATATCGTTAGATGTGTTGTTGCGTGTAACGATTCCTTTAGGCTTGGTATGTCCTGTCCAATTTCACTTGCAGTACAGACCAGATTAATTGTGGAACCAGTGATATGGCCATTTCTCCATAGTGTCTCAGGAGCCATTTTTCAGTAGAAGGCTGGGGCCAAACGACCGTGTGGCATCTGATATGATATGTTAATGACTCTCCGATCCTGCAATCAGATCATGGCTGCAAGGAGAGGAAGGAATTAATCTCTCCATCTCCTCCATTGTCAGCCTGTCATATATTGCACTGCACTTAGATGTCATCCAAGTGCTGTCCGATGTTTCACTCACACCCATAGACTTATATGGGTGCGAGTGATTGAAGACTTTTTGTCACTTGCAGATGCTACGACTGTTTTCTCAGTCCAATTGGGTCTGATTTTTTTTCTTTTTTTTTTCTCCCATTCCACTCATCCGATTTTACTCGAGGTATGTCCGAAGCCTAAAAGGCTGCATGTTGCTTTTGCTACTGTGAGCAGTGTACGTGGCATATAGTGTGAACAGTGTACGTAGAATATAGTGTGAGCAGTGTACATGGCATATAGCCTGCGCAGTCTACGTGACACAAACATACTACCAACTGCAGAGTCTTAAGGCTGCTTTACATGCAGCGACATCGCTAGCGATCACACCCGCCCCCGTCATGCGTGCGTCACAGGCAAATCTCTGCCCGTGGCGAACAATATCGCTAGTGCGCGTAACACACACATACCTTCCTAACGATGTCGCTGTGGCCGGTGAACAATCTCTTGTTTAATGGGGATGTTCGTGCTGCGTCACAGCGACGTTACACAGCAGGCCACCAATAGAAGCGTAGGGGTGGAGAGCAGCCGCATTAACGTCACTCCCGCCTCGTTGCCGGAGGACGCAGGAACGCTGTTGTTCGTCGTTCTTTGGGTGTCACATGTAGTGGTGTGCTGCCTCAGGAACGACGAACAACCTGCGTCCAAAACTAACAAGGATAATTGGGACAAAAACGACGTGTCAACAATCAACGATTTTGGCCGCTTTTTGGATCGTTAGTGGTTGCTCGTAGGTGTCATACGCAAACGACGTCGCTAACAACGCTGAATGTGCATCACGAATTCCGTGACCCCAGTGATTTCTTGTTAGAGCTGTTGTTGCATGTAACGGGGCCTTTAGGCCGGGAGTCCCATCTAGCACAATTGGAATGCCAAAAAATGCTGCCAGTTGCGGATCTTGATGGTTTGCATACCCAAGTGCAGTCAGCATTCCAAAACATTCCTCAAATCTCCATTAATAACCTCGTTGATAGCATGCTAAGTTATGCAAATTAGTATATTTCTGTGTGCGGTGCTTATATTTGATACTGAATAAATCGAGATGTTTTGAAAATGTTGTTTCCGTTTTTAGTTCTTCACTTGCATACATTATCAGGTCTGTCGATCCTGAAGTTTCCATAATTGAATGACTTTTCCTTCTTGGTATTGCATTTTCAATGTTGAATAGTGTATTTGTTTCACATGATAACTTTGAGATGAGTTAATGTTGGCTGTTACCTACAACGACCTATTTAGCCACCATAAGGAGTTATTCACTAAAACGCTTGATTTAGTTAAATGGAGTATAGTTGCTTTCTTGCCTACATGCGGATATGCCTCAAGGATACCATGTTGTTTTCTCAATCATAGGGCATTAATTGGAGTGACTATTTCATGAACACTCTGAGTGATTAAAAGCTTTAGTTAGAGACCATTGTCCGTCATCCTGCTGTTATACATAATGAGAAGTCTGTAGACATTGCATAGAGGGGGAGTAAGCGTTACTCAGCTTTTTTAATCACATTGGATAGAGGGGGAATCAATCATCAATAGTCTGAATCTATGAAACCTATGGAAATGAATAATAGAAAACTGAAAAATTCTGGATACCAAGAAGATATCAAGGCCACATTCCCACGATGAGCTTTTGGGGAGTTTTTCCATGTTGCCGCATTTCTGCCCTTATTATGTAAATTAGATTACATGTGTTTTTATCCTGCTTTTGACTTTGTTTTTTTGTATCTTGTCAGTATGTTATGATATAAATAAAGCTGGTTTGTTTTTGATACTTCCTATTATTTGGCTTTTACAAAACTTTATTGATATACTTCTGTGTCGATTACATACGTTTCAGTAGTGGAAACACACTAAAAAAGCATTTCCAAATCGCAACGTCCATAACAACTGCACCTATACAATGAGCATGCTGTTTATCCTGCCCAGTAAACACAAAAACAGGCAGAATTGCTGTTTTATGATCATTTCACTTAAAGCTGAGTAAAAAGTTCATCTGGTAAAAAAATGAGCCCTCAAAGTTTCCGGGAATGTTCACTCGAACTTCATTTTTGCCTGATCTGCTCATCTTTTAGTATCTATACAGATTTATTTTAATGTTTTTGCTAAGTATTTTTTTTGCAAATATTAATAGAAAAACATTAATTTAACAATTGACATGCTGCTTGTTTTTTCAGCAACAAAAGCTGCAACGAAAAAAGAAGCAGCGTGTGCACAGCAAGTCACGATTCTCATAGACTTTGCTGGGCTGCTTTTATTGATTAAAAGAAGCATGAAAAAAGCAATGTGGGCATAAGGCCTAAGTATATCAATAGCATTTATCAAGATGTGCAGAATCATGGGGCAGCTTGTTTTTGCTAAAATAGGCTAAAAAAAGATTTAATTGACTTTAAAGTCAGAAATTAACTCTTACAGAGAATGACATACTCTTGAATTTGCTACGTTAGTGGGGCGTGATCACAGAAACATCTAAAGTTTTGTTACAAATAGTCGGCAGCGTCTCAAAAAAATTGAGAAAAAAACATGATCACTAATGGATTGAGAATCTAAAAGGAAGCCATTATCCACCAGTGTTGTCAAATTCCAGAACTGCAACGTCCACGGAGTGCCTGTAAGTACAATGTGTTCAGTGCTCAAAGACATGGCCAATAAGGAAGACTTAACACTAGAAGTCCCAGAAATTTCGAGCTCCCACCATTCCAAAGGTAGAAATGTTAAATGACCCCTCTCTGGGACTTCTAGTGTTAAACTTAACCATCACTGAACAAGACACAAGTTAAAACAGTTGCCTAAAGTAGTAGTGGATCAAATCCATATAGTATTTTATATACAGCAGTAAATCGTACAGTTCCTGTTATTCAGCCCTTTTACCTTCATCAATATTTCCCACCACAGCCCCCCATATAGAATGTTTGACTCTACAATACCCTTCCACACAATATGATGCCACCACTGTCTCTCATACAGTATGTTGGCCCCATTGCTTATCAAACAGTATGATGTCTCCACAACAGTCTGTATGATTGCCCCTAAAGCTCCACCCACCGTATAATTACCCCTACAGGCCACCACACATAGTGATGGCCCCAGAAATTCCTGTACGCAGCACAAATGCATATTATGATGGCCCTAAAGCTTCCCACAAAAATTTTGAAGGCTTCCGCGCACAGTGAAATAGCTACATTGGTTCTTCTCCCAATATAAAGGCCTCACAGCTCTGCATACGTATTATTATAACTCCACACCTCCCTCACAGTCCCAACATATTCTGTACACAAGTGACTGACAAAAAAAAATCTGCACGTTTTGCTCTCAATCATATAGTGCACTACTTCGTACTTTGCTTTGTACAGGCTGAGGCTTTGCACAGCAGGTGCGATCTAATGACATCAAGGTTTTAAAGATGGAAGAGAGCCGATTGATACCTCCTCTTGCATTGTTTACAACAGCATCTGAATCCTGAAGATGCAGATGCCGTTAAAATTGGGATGCTGAGCAGGGGGATCAGCCTGGGCTGACCTCCACTCTTGGAGAGTATGTCACAGTTTCCAACCCCTTAGCTATTTCTGTCCTGCTCGCAAACTGAAAGGACCAGATGTGTTCTGCGGGCCACAGTTTGCCCAGGTCTTGAGTACAGCCATATGCATTGTAGTTAGTGATCAGCGAGCACTACCATGCTCGTAATGAGCAGTTGGATGCTCGGATGGGTTCTACTTGAGTTCCCAAATATAATGGAAGTTAATGGGGGACTCGAGCATGTTTCCAAGAAATGTGGAAAATTGCACAAGACCCCCATTGACTTCTATTATACTTGGGTACTCAACTTGAGTCAGTCCAAGCATGGCAGTGCTCACTTATCACCTTTCATGGTGATATGCTGTTAAACGAAAACAAAAAACCTTGTTGATTACCAAATTTAAATTCTAGAAGTTTTTAGCACATCAAACTATAAGGCTATTATGTTTATATAAATAATTCTAACCTAACATTATAGTGCAGTGCTTGCTGCCGTTTTACTGCGGTCTGTGCCTCGTGTTACCGTGCAGTAAGGACAGTGTCTTGTCACTTTGTGCTCCTGGGAATCTGTGTGGGTTTGAGACAGATCTCTATTACAGCATCTGAAGAAGATGGATCATCTCATAATAATATTGATCTGCTAAGCACATAGCCAGTTAATACATTGCTGGCATGGGAGAAAACCTAAGCAAACATTTGTGTTACAAGAAGAGACTGATTGCCAGAGCAATTCTGTCATTATTGATGTTTTGCTTTAAAGCAATATGGGACAATACCCAGCACTCAATGATTAAGGAGTATTTGGAAACGAGCACACATCATCCTTGGCTGTATTCCAGAACTGCTCTAAAGCGTGAGGCTGAAAGTGATTGTAGGTAAAAAATTAACTCCTGCGTCAGCCTCACATTCTTCAGATCACCGCTGTGTGTATAGATTGCGCTGCAGGTCTTTAGTGTTTCCTCCGCTCATAAGCATCTTGTGTTCTTGGTTGGTTTTATTCTGAACATTTTGCTTTATTTGTCATAAACTGCTGATTTAACATTGCTAGGTGTAATTTGTGTTAAAAAAAATAAATATATATATATGTATGTATATATATATATATATATATATATATATATATATATATATATATATATATATATATATATATATATATATATATATATATATATTAATATTAGTATGTAATGAATGAAAATATTACTATCTACATCTAACAAGCCTAGAACAAATTAACAAAACTGGTTAGTCATACCTTTGTGAAAATATTCTTGACTTGCTTAACCAGCTTGTTATATACTATTCATCTTTCACCAACAAGGAGGTTGTTTTTACATGACAGATTTCTTGGAAACATCTAAGAAGAATCCTTAAAATACTTCTGCAGCGTCATTGAATTTCTGCAACCTTATTCAGATATATCGGATTATTTTAGAGATTTTTGGAATAAATCTGTCTTTGTATGAATTTATTCAAGAAAGTTAATTCAATATTGAATCACCATAGAAGGATTATAAAACTATCTTGACGAGCCCAAAGGACACACTGGAACACTGTCCAAATTTATGAATGTCGTTTTTGATGAATTAATGTGTATATTAATGTAAATATTAATATTTACCTAAAATAGAGGGAAGTGCAAATTTCTAAGCATTTTACAGATATGCATGAATCTACATTTGTTCAGCACATTAGTATTTTTTTTCTTATCTTTAAAAAAAAAAAAAAAAAAAAGTGAAAAAATCCTAGTGAACCACTTGGCCATGCCAAGGATGTACCGTTATCAGCAAATTTTAGTAAAGAAGGATTTTGAGCAAAAGCGACAATGAATTAAAGCTCCAGTAGGTTTTTTTTTTATTACTTTTTATGTTCCCTGTAAGATGCTGTACTTCGGTTGGCATTTTATAATCACAGACGCCATTTATATTAGATTTGATATCAGATTTCACAATACAAAGATCTGACTAAACATTTGAACTATCAGGGCTATATAATCCCTTTTGGAAATTGTCAGTCAGTTACAGCTGTCAGTCAAGTTGGTGCAGAGACTAAAAACACTTAGGGGTACTTTACACATTGCGACATCGCTAGCATCAGCTAGCGATGTCCAGCGCGACAGTACCCGCCTCGCCGCACATGCGATATGTGTTGATTGCTGCCGTAGCGAACATTATCGCTACGGCAGCGTCACACGCACATAGCTGCTCGGCTACGTCTCTGTGGTTGCCAAACAATCCCTCCTTCAAGGGGGAGGTGCGTTCGGCGTCACAGCGACGTCACTAATCGGCCGGCCGATAGAAGCAGAGGGGCAGAGATGAGCGGGACATAACATCCCGCCCACCTTCTCCCTTCCGCATTGCCGTTGGGACGCAGGTAAGGAGATGTTTGTCGCTCCTGCGGGCTTACACACAGCGATGTGTGCTGCCGCAGGAGCGACAAACAACATCGTACCTGCGGTTGATCCGACATTATGGAAATGAACGACGTTACACAGATCAGCGAGATTGTATGCTTCTGTGCTCGTTCATTGTTCCATCTAAGATTTACACATTGCGATGTCGCTACCGGTGCCGGATGTGCGTCACTAACGACGTGACCCCGACGATATAGTGGTAGCGATGTCGCAACGTGTAAAGTACCCCTTAGACTCCTAAGTAGAGATGATCGAATCTGCCAAAATTCAAATTTCCCAAATTGCTAGGACTTTACATTTATTGGGAATCAAATTTCCCAATAGTCTCTGAATTGAATGTCTTCTTAAGCTCTGGGGCCTCTCCAGATCCCAGAGCATAATAAATGTGGAATGTACAAAAAAAGTAATCCCTCACCAGTTACGTCTCCAGTCACCACAAGTGCTTACTGCCCCCTCCTCCAGTCCTTACTGTCCCCTCTTCAGTCCAAAGTGTCCTTAACTAGTGATGGGCGTTTCCCCTCCCCCCAATGGTCGGGATCGGGGAGACTCGCCCAATCATTTTGTAAAGATCGGGAGCAAGATAACACGATCTTACGTCATATCACAGATCTTGGACTTTACAGTTATGGGAAGGGGCAGGGGAAGGGGCTTTAAAATGAAGAATACAGTTAATAATAAACATTGTCATTATACTTACAGGTCCCACGACACGTCCTGCGCTTCTGCTTCCGAGTACGATCATCGCTGTGCCACCTGGAAACCAAAGGACCTTCCGTGATGTCATAGCATGTGACCAGTCACATGTGAATGTTGTATTATATCATTGGCTACAGACTTGTCACGTGACAATGATGTCATGCAAGGTCTTGTAGTGTCAGCATGCTCGCCGGTACGCGGTGCTCGCCCAAGCATCTCAGTACTGTCGGTATACCCGGCGTATACCGGCAAGATACTTGGACACATGCTCGGTTCCCCCTCCCTGCATGTTGGCACTTTTTACAGAGTCAACCCACATGCAGGGATTGGCTGTCATACACTGTAATGCAGCCAGTGAATAGCGGCGCCGGGAATCATTTTATACAGTGTGAGAAGCAGAGTGAGCAATGAGCAATGTCAACTCTGCTATATCACTCTGTACAGCAGCGGCTATACAGAGTGAGATGCAGGCTGACACTGAGGCCGGAGTTCCACTTATGTGTGACTCGTGCAGTCTCGCATGGGCATCTTCCTGAACAGACTGACTTTCTCCAGACACGAGCGCCGACTGCTCCTGTCAGGAGAGTGTGCGGCTGTACCTAGTGATGCCGATGCGACACTAGCACAGTGACTGTCAAAGTTCAGTTACCAGGACCTTCGAGACATCAGTCATGTGACCAGTCTGTAGCCAATGAGGTAATACATCATTCACACGTGACTGGTCACATGGCTATGATGTCATTGAAGGTCCTTTACTAGTCAGTGCTGGTTACCGGGCGGCATAGCAATGATCGGACGGACGTGGAAGCAGAAGTGGTGGGAGTCTGCAGGACCCGTCACGGGACCTGTAAGTATGATCATAATGTTTTTTAATGTGCCTTTTTTCTTTTTTTTTTTTTTTTTTTTTTTTTTTTTTTTAGTCCCTGATCTGGACCCGATCTGTAACACAAGATTCTCAGGAAAGCTCGTGATCGGGCTCGTGTACACGATCACTATGTGGTCAATACGATCCCCGAACTTTACAGTTATAGATCGCCCAACCCTATCCTTAACACCACTGGGTGCTGAAACCCTGGGCCGCTTCATGCTATGTGGGAACTTTGGCCTAGGACATCCTTGTGCATTTGTATCATGATATCACGGTGTGTCATCCGTTACATTATGATGCAGATGTGCAGGGAAGTCTATGCCTGGTTGCATCATGAGGTCTGAACATCGTGACGCCATGACAATATGACAGTCATGCACAGAGATTTCCGAGCGCTGTCAAGGAACAGACATGGAACAATGAGCATGGCCATAGAAGTGAGTGTTTAGGAGAACATTTATATTCATGGTTTTTAAGCTTTTGACAGTCTTTTATAGTTTAGTAAAATGGCTGCCATTTTGCTGAATTTTTGTGGACCAAATTACAAAAAATCAGTGTTTTGGAGGATATGGATTTTGGTCAAATTTGAGTAGACTTTAATTCCACTCAAAATGTCCTTCTCATTAGCTCTCTCTTCAGGTTGACACAAACTTACTAAGATCTGAGAAGTTCACATAATAATGTTTTTAGTTAGTAGCATGAAATCAAGTGACAGATTGACTTGAAATACATGGTAGCTATTGTCTATAAACTTAAAGTGAACCGGTCAGCTGATTCATGCTTCCCCAAACATGAATCCGTCCCTAGCTGCAAAATTGCAATCAGAGATCTCAGATAGCTGGAGTATTTCAGAGAAAATGGAGTTTAAAGATCTGGAACACTGCAATAATCAAGGCTAGGCCCGTCCTGCCCTGCCCTGCCCCTGGCAAGCATCACCCTGCACAACTCCTAGCTTCTTGACAGGACTATCCCTTATCAGTACATGTGTAAGTAGAGACCTGTCAGTCACCTAGAATTGTGGAGAGAAGCTGGCAGGGGCAGCGTCTGACTAATCTAGTCTCTCCCTATGGTTCCCGGACAGATCTTTAAACTATGTTTTCTCTGGAACACCGAATAATTTCAGATAACATACCTGACTGTACTCATGCAACCAAGCTTTGATTCATGCTGAACATCCCTTTAACTGAAATAAATACTGTTTTCTGCTTTCAGTTAACGTACACATTTGTACTTTTGGTGGTTTTAATTAGTGTGATGTAGGAGTTGAATTTCGAGTAATGTGAATATTCCAAAATTTGCTCAATCCAAGATCAAAGATTTAATTTGAATTGATCAGATTCCATGCAAATCCATTCTGCTGTGAAGGTGTTAGAAAAAAATAAGACTCTTGATTTTTCTTCTCCTCATAACTGTCTAACTGCTTCCTGCTTCGTCCTCAGATTGCCTCATCTTCCTTCTCTCTTCTGTTGGCCAGGCCCCACATGGTCACGTGGGAGTCCGTGCAAATCAATGACATGAACCTCACATTAACCCACTTGATCTCCTGGAATGAGGTGCACATCACTGACATATGACCAAATGGAGCTTAGGTAATGAAGGGCCTATTTGAAGACCTGAAGGGAGAAGGAAGAGAAGTCAATTAGAGAAATGAATGGGGAGTGGTGGTGCGGGGGTTAAATAGATTTGTAGATAACGTAACCATGTGTATGTGTTTGGGGTTTTTTTGTTATTTTTTAAATGCAGTCTGCGATGAGTGTCAGGAGGCCCACCATACACATTAGATAGCTTGAAGACTATGAAAAACATCTTACATCTTATATGAATATGTCTTCTTCTCTTGGAGGTGGTCTTTTTCCTTGTAGATACAAATATGGAAGTTACCTGGAGGTCATCTAATTAAATCCCTTACAACAAACTAGGAGTCCAGTGCCTGTAGTTTTGTTTCCCCCCAGACAGCCATTTCCTTGCATTTCTTTGTAGGCATAGTGTCTGCCTACCTGAGAAAGTAATATACTCACTGATAATATATAATACACTGTCTACACAGCATATAAAGCAAACAGGAAAGGCTGCTGACAGCTCCCATTTACACGCTGTGCACTTGGAAATAAAGTGAGAAACAGCAAGAAAAAAAATGAGATGCTAATTTTTTATGCATATGTTTTAATTGGATACATTTACATAATGCCTTCTGTAGATTTTTATTTTACATGTTTCTCTTTCATCTAACTTGATCATACAAGCTGTAGTTTTCATTTTTTTCATAAAAAAACAAACAAGACAAAGGTAATATATAACTCACTATCTTCTTTTTTATGTTTGAACAGAAATCCGCAGAAGGGGATCCAAAGATTTGCCTTGTAAACCCTTACATTTATATGACACCCCATATGAACCATCAGAAAATGGATTAGAACCTGAAGGTGAAAAGTCATCTGGTCAAAGGCCGCGAGAGTCTAGGCTGCCCCAGGATGATGAGCGGCCTCCAGAAGAGTATGACCAGCCTTGGGAATGGAAGAAAGAGCGAATTTCAAAAGCCTTTGCAGGTCAGTTGATACTGTACGGTCACCCAAATTAATACTAAGATGGTTTAGTATGAGGACACTATGGCCGTGGCAGGAAGCTCCATTAACAGTACAGTAAAAGCAACAGATATGATCTAAACAGAGGTCAGCCAGAAAAAATTCTCACTGTTTATTTTGTGACCTTGCTTGCAGCGCAGACTGAAAATTGACTTTGATTGCATTTGTCAGCGTTGTATATGCAATTCATCATTCTTTGTAAAATGTGCACAAATATCATGAAGGTTTCATTGTAAATTTTCTATTGCCTGGAATGATAATTTTTATAAACTCTACTGTTCAAAACAATGGTCGTGAAATGAATTATCGATGTATATATTTCATATTCATTTGTATAGTTGAGAGCCCGTCTTACATTCTGTCTATTTATTTGTGTTGATTTTCCTCCACGACTTACACTTTTTCTGTTTTGGTTTCGGTACACTGAAATATTTTGCAGTAGTATCAATAAAAAATATTAATGAGAAAAATGTATACTGTGCACTTTTATGGTTTTCTGACATTGATATAGAGGATGTAATAACCGGTTAAGATTCAGCCATATTTTGTACTCGTAAAACTTTTTTATTTTTGGATAAGTTCATGTTTAGTTAAAAAGAGACCTGGTTAATAATTGAACTAAAACATAAAAATGTGGATGTAAAACACTGTGAAAACATTGATTAGCGCATATTACAGATATATATTCTATTTTAAGATGTATGAGATTTATGGCTCTGTGTGTAATCATAGACTGGAGTTGATGTGATTTGGTTTGCAGTACCGGTAGCCATGTCACTAATCTGTGGCCTTGGGATGAGAACCCTGCCTGATGCCTCTTACCAGATTGCATCCCTGGCTCTTCCTTTGATTAGCTGACCTGGCGGGATATCCTCATTGTGAAGTGACGCATATGTGACTATATCAGGCCGACTTAGCAAATGAAGCATTTTGGATTCTGGCAGGTAGGAGGTGGTTTGCTGGTCTCCCATTGATTGGCCATATATTACTTACCAGGCCACTGGATCGGGTTCGAAATATTGAGTTGCACCATCTGTAAAACAGATATCAAAATGTCTTTATTTTAAGATAAATGGTAATTGTGAAAATGGCCATTTAACTTAATAGCAGCAAGCTATGGACTGCATTAGCTGAGTAAATTGATATCTAGTTATATTGGGAAAGATTAAATATTACTTGCCAACTCTTTATTGGAATTTTTTTTTTGTTTGTCTTTAAAAAAAAAAAAAAAAAAAGTCTGTCCAAGCTTGAGACTAAAGGCTGCAGTCACTCTATATGACTGCAGACTTGTGAATCCTCACAGTGCACGCTTTCTTAATTCTCTGGGAGCAGGTGGGTGCATGACCACAAGTACAGTCATATGAAAAAGTTTGGTTACCCCTATTAATGTTAACCTTTTTTCTTTATAACAATTTTGTTTTTTGCAACAGCTATTTCAGTTTCATATATCTAATAACTGATGGACTGAGTAATATTTCTGGATTGAAATGAGGTTTATTGTACTAACAGAAAATGTGCAATCCGCATTTAAACAAAATTTGTCCGGTGCAAAAGTATGGGCACCTCAACATAAAAGTGACATTAATATTTTGTAGATCTTCCTTTTGCAAAAATAACAGCCTTTAGTCGCTTCCTGTAGCTTTTAATGAGTTCCTGGATGAAGGTATATTTGACCATTCCTGTTTACAAAACAATTCCAGTTCAGTTAAGTTTGATGGTCGCTGAGCATGGACAGCACGCTTCAAATCATCCCACAGATTTTCAATGATATTCAGGTCTGGGGACTGGGATGGCCATTCCAGAACATTGTAATTATTCCTCTGTATGAATCCCTGAGTAGATTTGGAGCGGCGTTTTGGATCATTGTCTTGCTGAAATATCCATCCTCTGTGTAACTTCAACTTCGTCACTGATTCTTGCACATTATTGTCAAGAATCTGCTGATACTGAGTTGAATCCATGTGACCCTCAACTTTAACAAGATTCCCGGTGCCGGAATTGGCCACACAGCCCCAAAGCATGATGGAACCTTCATCAAATTTTACTGTGGGTAGCAAGTGCTTTTCTTGGAATGCCGTGTTTTTTTGCCTCCATGTATAACGCCTTTTTGTATGACCAAACAACTCAATCTTTGTTTCATCAGTCCACAGGACCTTCTTCCAAAATGTAATTGGCTTGTCCAAATATGCTTTTGCATACCTCAGGCGACTCTGTTTGTGGCATGCTTGCAGAAACGGCTTCTTTCGCATCACTCTCCCATACAGCTTCTCCTTGTGCAACGTGCGCTGTATTGTTGACCGATGCACATTGACACCATCTGCAGCAAGATGAAGCTGCAGGTCTTTGGAGGTGGTCTGTGGATTGTCCTTGACTGTTCTCACCATTATTCTTCTCTGCCTTTCTGATATTTTTCTTGGCCTGCCACGTCTGGGCTTAACAAGAACTGTACCTGTGTTCTTCCATCTCCTTACTATGTTCCTCACAGTGAAAACTGACAGTTTAAATCTCTGAGACAACTTTTTGTATCCTTCCCCTGAACAACTATGTTGAATAATCTTTGTTTTCAGATCATTTGAGAGTTGTTTTGAGGAGCCCATGATGCCACTCTTCATAGGAGATTCAAATAGGACAACAACTTGCAAGTGGCCACCTTAAATACCTTTTCTCATGATTGGATACACCAGCCTATGAAGTTCAAAGCTCAATGAGGTTACAAAACCAATTTAGTGCTTTAGTAAGTCAGTAAAAAGTAGTTAGGAGTGTTCAAATCAAAAAATTGATAAGGGTGCCCATACTTTTGCACCAGTCAAATTTTGTTTAAATGCAGATTGCACATTTTCTGTTAGTACAATAAACCTCATTTCAATCCAGAAATATTACTCAGTCCATCAGTTATTAGATATATGAAACTGAAATAGCTGTTGCAAAAACCCATATTGTTATAAAGAAAAAAGGTTAACATTAATAGGGGTGCCCAAACTTTTTCATATGACTGTATGTTATTTGTATGTATACGGTCACGTGTCGACTATATGTGGACCACCTCACTTTATACAAGTGAACTGAGTGAGGCCAGACGTATCTATTTGGAATGTGGCCGGAATTATGTAAATTGCATATTTCTGGTGACATGTCCACCCTGTGCCAGCATCGTGGAATCCTGACATTTTGCACTGTAAAAATTTACAGGTCTGCAGTGACATAGATTGACTACGTACTTGAAACCCAAGCCTGGACAGTGCCCTAAAAAGACCCTTCTATAATGGATAACCTTCTCTGTATGAGCAAGAATAATGGTAATACATTTTATTTTTATAGTGCCAACATATTCTGCAGCCATTTACAATTCAGAATATATACCGAGAAAGTTGTCGATTGCTGATCAGGACCATGAGTGAGATGCTTTGTCTATAATGAGTAGAGATGGAAACTAAGGGCCTTATTTTCACTAGAGCGCTGCTTCACGCTTCTTACAGAAATAACGCCAGTTCCTTTAATGATGCTGAGCAGCAGGCCAAGCTGTTTGACTCTCAATTGCATGATTGGTAGGAATTCCACTTATAAGTCTCCTAATGATCATTATCATACTTCCATATCCTACAGAATTAAATGATGTACAATTCTGTGGAAAGTTTTGGAATTAATAATTACTAGTCTGTAAAATATAAATTATTTAAAGAAACATGGATTTAAAAGGGATGTCCACTTCTCTACCAATTCCTTCTTAAGCCATATGTTTCCCCTTTTTAAAACAACAAAACTTTTACTCTCCTCTGTTGCCTGCATCGGTTCATCAATGTCTGCTCAGTCTATCCCGGGATTGCGTACCGGTGTTTCCGGAAACCAACAAGCAGCCTCTTCACTCTCCTCGCCTTTGGACATATCTTGTATTCCTCCGGTTGTAAACCTTTAGTCCGACAGTGGGAAGAGTGATGTACAGTGGGTACAGATTGGCCACCGGAATGCATGTCGTCACATGTGGTACGTGATCCAGAGCGAGACAGTGTTGACACCATCGGAGGGGAGTATAAGTTTTATTATTTTAAAAAAGGGAACCATGCGGATTCAGAAGGGCTTGTCCGAGTAGTGGAAAACCACTTTAAGCTTTGCCGTCTTTAGGTCATTACAGACTGTATACATTTCCACACTGAATACATTGCAGTTAGCGTGTATTCCTTTTCTATTAACTCTTGATTGATGGGTTTCATGGAAGAGTCCACCATATGCACAATTCTCATATCAGCTTAGGTTGGTAACCTGAAATGAAATATTATTCTTTTTATACCCTGGTGTATTTTGAATCAAAACTTTTTTTTGTGTTGCTTTTGCTATAGCTGACTTGGGGAAACCATTATTGTAATGATATTTTTCTCTGCTAAAATCTCATATTCCAGATATTAAGACTATGCCAAATTGTCATTGACAGAAATGACAATAACATGTTCTGGCCAGTTAGACTCCGGCTTTCTTTTTGTAAGTGAATGGGAAATCTCATTAGCTCCTATTACACTGACTAATTCCTGGAGACACTGTTAATAAGAAGCATCGTTCATTTGCGATAACTAATTTAGTGTGTAGTCACAATGTCTGCTTATGATTAAATTTCCTAGCAATCCAAATCTAAAACTACTTCATGATTATTTTTAGTTTTGTACTTTAATGGTCAGCTTTATGTTGAAAGTGTGGAGAAAATGTTATGCCGGATTAATATGTTGGTTGTGCGTTACTTATTCAGTTACGTACATGTGACAAATATACAATTACATTGGATTGGTAAGCTTAATAAAAATCACATGACTTTGAGCTATAAACGTCAAACTTCTCATATGCTGCCATATATACAGCTCTGGGAAAAATTAAGAGACCACTGCAAAATTTTCAGTTTTTCTGATTTTTCTTTTATAGATATATTTTTGAGTGAAATGTAAAGTGTTCTTTTATTCTATAAACTACTGACAACGTCTCCGAATTTCCAAGCAAAAAATGTTGAGTTTATTTTCTGAAAATGAGAAATGGTCAAAATAACAAAAAAATGCATTCCTTTCAGACGTCAAATAATGCAAAGAAAACAAGTTGACAATCCTTTAGCAACAACAATACTAATAATGTTTGAACTCAGGAAGAGTTCATAAATCAATATTTTGTGGAATAGCCATGATTTTTAATCACAGCTTTTATGAGTTTTGGCATACTTTCCACCAATCTTTCCCACTGCTTTTGGGTGACCTTATGCCACTCCTGGTGCAAAAAAATGTAAGCAGTTCTGTGTTTGATGGCTTGGGACTATCCATCTTCCTCTTGATTTACATTCCAGAGATTTTCAATGGGGTTCAGGTGTGGAGATTGGGCTGACCATGACAGGGTTTTGATGTGGTTGTCCTTCAGCCACACATTGATTGACCTAGCTGTGTGGCATGGTGCATTGTCCTGCTGGAAAAACCAGCTAAGGAGAACCAAAATGTGAACAAAGGGGATGATTAAGAGAACACCCCAACGTGTAGCATGTCCCTGTTAATTTCACAGGCACATGGATATCGGTCACGTGTATAGGGACACGTCAGATTGAGAGGTAACCCAGTTAGTGTAACTGGGAAACCGAGGAGGAAGAAGCTGAACCGGTCACAGGCGTAGAAGGCATGACAGACAGGTAGGCTAGCCCAGTTAGCGTTACAGGTAACAGTCTGCCACTGGCACTGCAGACTAACAATCACGTGCGTAGAGGGCACGTCAGACCACGTGGGATACCCAGTTAACATCACTGGGCACCCTAGGACTGGTACACACACAAGTGTGCCACTGACACTGTATAGGGGGCACGTCAGACCTTGTGGGCCACCCAGCTAGTGTTACCGGATGCCCGAGGACTGGTAGGACAGAGACTGACCCTCACCGTGCCAAGACACAGGTGTACCGAGATACGAATACCTGGTATCGGTGCCTAGCTCTGATTAACTCTGTCCTATCCACATACATGCACCTGCCACAAACACTTCAGGAAAGATGGCGCTGGAACCAAAGCACAGTCTGCTCACTGAGCTGCAGCAATAGACAATGATGCTCGACACTGATGGGCATAATTACGGACCTTTTATCGCTGTCTTCCTGGCCCAGGTCACATGGCATGTGGTAATGGGGCCAGTTGCGGCCATCCCGCGGCCGCCACGTCACCGCTGATGTCACGTGCATGCACGATAGTGGTAATTCCGCAATTAGTGCTTGGAGAGGCTGTGGGAACCCGCGCATGCGCGGTAGCGCTAAATGAGCACTTAGGCTCAGGATGGTACAAGACTCTAGCCACCTGATGCCTGTCAGCCTGACACCTCGAGCGACGGACAGGTGGAGCTGCGGATTTGACCCATCCCAATGTGGGAGTCATTGTCTTGACTGGACCGGTTCGGGACTCAGAAGGAACCCAAACCATAACACATGTTGTCATTAGTGTATAGAATAAAAGAAGAATTTACATTTTTCTCAAAAATAAACTTCTAAAGAGAAAAATCGGAAAAACTGACAATTTTAAAGTGGTCTCTTAATTTTTACCAGAGCTGTATATATAGTTATTCCGAAAACGGAACGAGATTGTAATTCACTTTTTTTCTCTATCTCATTCAGTTTTCGAGATAAAAATGCTAACTCCGTTGTTTTCCACCAGGTGGCGCTGTAGGTGGTTTCATTGCGTAGCGCATGGCTACTTTACTATACCTAGACACCACCACTAAGCCTATAGCTGCCGCCGTTTTCAAGTTAATGGCGGTGGACAGGATATGGGTTGACACACTGTGTATTTTATATAAAAACTGGCTCACATGAGGACCGCCTCAAGAAAGGAAGACCAAGAGTCACCTCTGTTGTGGAGAATAAGTATATCCGAGTCACCTGCCTCAGAAATCGCAGGTTAACAGCAGCTCAGATTAGAGACCAGATCAATGACACAGAGTTCTAGCAGCAGACACATCTCTAGAACAACTGTTAGGGTATGTGCACACGTTGCTTTTTTTTCAGTGCGGAAAAAAACGCACCCTCTGGCAGAGGGGAGAATTGTAAACAATGCTTTTTTGAGAAAAAGGCATCGAAAACGCATGCGTTTTTCATGCGTTTTTTTAGGTGCGTTTTTTAAGACTTGTCAGTGTTAATAAAGTTGGTTGAACACAGACCTTTGGAAAAAAAAACCTGTGATGTCATTTCCATCTCCACATTCTGTTTGGATAAATGGGAGGGCTTGGAATGGAAGGAGCACCATTTGAATTTTGGAAAAGTTGAAATAAACTTAGCGCACCATGTCACATTAGCAGAGCCCCTTGGGTACCTATACGTCAGAAAACCCCCACAAGTGACCCCATTTTGGAATCTGCACCCCTCAAGGATTTTATTCAGGAGTATATTAAGCATTTTGAATCTACAGCTACTTCACCCAAAATGTTGCTGTAGCAACAATATTCTCACTTTTAGGCCTGTTTCATACGTCAGTGAAAAACAGTGACGTTTTTCACTGGTGTGTAAAACATGCACATGTCCTTCCGTGTGCCGTGAATCACGGCACACATGGGTTGTCTAAGTGCAATCCGGGCTCCGTTCTCCGTGGCCCGTGATTGCACTTAGAGATTAACTCACCTGTGCCCGCTCCCGCTCTCCATGGTGCTGATCGCTCACGCGGTGCAGCATCCGGCTGGCGCTGACCCCCGCAGCAGCTGCTTCCGGGTCGGCTGTGTCGCACATCATGAATATGCGCGACAATAATGAGCCGGCTCAGAAGCAGCCGGCAGAACGGGCTGCAGAGGACATCGCTGGACGCCGGGAGAGTAAAAATGATTTTTATTTTAAAAGCACTTTTTTTCTGGCACGTGTTTCACGGACCACACCACTGCGTGGTCCGTGGAACATCAGTGATGCCAGAAAAAAATGGACATGTCTCCGTGCGGCAATCACGCACACGCGGGTACGCTGCACGGAGACACGTGCAGTGAAAAATCACTGATGTGTGAGCAGACCCATTCATTATAATGGGTCTGCGTAAGTAAGTGATTCTGGTACGTTTAAAAAAAAGCACAAACGTCCCAGAATCACTGACGTGTGAAACAGGCCTAAGGCTATGTGGCCATGATCCAGCGACACGGCGTCCAGTACACAGTGTCAGCCTCCTGCAGAGATGTGAGTGTTGTCCACGGGAGAACGCAGCTGGCCATGCCCACGATTTGGGTTCAGGCTGCTGTGGAGCTATATGCTACCTGCAGAGAACACTCTCGTCTCTGCAGCATAAATTGACATGCTGAGGCTCGGGAAGCTGCGCCACCGGTCGGTTTATGCTGCGGAGAAAAGAAGCACAGTGGGCATGAGATTTCTAAAAATCCTTCCACTGTGTTTCTACTGCACAACACAGCGTCATGGACGCAGGGAAAACAATCTGCGCCCAAAACGCTGCAAACCCCGATTGTGGGCATCCAGCCTAAAAAGCGTCAATGGAGGTCAAATATATATACAACGTCCCACCCCCCCTGCATATTCTAAGCTGGCACCTTTAGTACCTTTCATGTGGCACTAAAGGGTGCCTAGCCTAGTTTTTATCACAAAAACAAAAAAAAAAATGGCGTGGGGTCCCCCCTATTTTTGATAGCCAGTCAGGGTAAAGCAGACAGCTGTAGCCTGCAAACCACAGCTGGCAGCTTCATCTTGTCTGGTGATCAATTTGGAGGGCTCCCCAGGTTTTTTTTTTTATTTATAAATAAAAATAATAAAAAAAAAATAACATGGGGTCCCCCCAAATTAGATCACCAGCCAAGGTGAAGCTGACAGCTAAGGTCTGGTATTCTCAGGGTGGGAAGAGCCATGGTTATTGGACTCTTCCCAGCCTAAAAATAGCAGGCCACAGCCGCCCCAGAAGTGGCGCATCCATTAGATGCGCCAATCCTGGCGCTTCGCCCCAACTCATCCCGCGCCCTGGTGCGTTGGCTAACGGGGTAATAAATGGGGTTGATACCAGATGTGTAATGTCACCTGGCATCAAGCCCAGCAATTAGTGATGTCACGGCGTCTATCAGACACCCGACATAACTAATTGACAGTAAACAAAAGCAAAAAAAGACAACAAAAAATTTTTTATTAGAAAAAACACTCCCCAAATCATTCCCTTGTTCTCCAATTTAATAAAAAAAATGGGTCCGCAGAAATCCATTTGGATGTCCCACGTCGGCTCTGGACCTTCTAGAATATGGGGGCACGTTCAGGGAACGTATCCCCCATTTTCTAGGAGGGCAGACCCTCCATTTGAGGAGAGTGGGTGACAAAAATCTGCACCCACTCTCCCCGGGTCACAGCTGCAGAGTGCCGAGCAGCCAGCACAGCTCTCTGAACACAGTGCTGGCTGTCAGCTGCTCTGCACATGTGACCGGCCGGCGTCTGCTGTGAAGGAGGAGGGAGCCGCGGGGGATCAGCGCTGCGACCGGACAGGTATGTATGACACCGGGGGAATTGGGGTGAACGGGCAGGGCCTGGGTGCATTTTTCTATCGCATGTCTCAAGGCACATGCGACAGATAACATAGGAGCTGGGCGGCCGGTGCGCTACTGTGCGCGCGGCCATGTTGGATTTTCGGGAGGGGGGTCGGGGGTCGGGGCGGGCACTTTGGCGACACCGGGGGCTTTGCCAGGAAGTGAGGTCAACAGGAAACCTCTTGACCTCACTTCCAGGTAAATGCCTGCGTTCTGGCGTGCCGACAAAGGCCGCGGACCGCAACAAAAAAGCAGGTCCATGCGGTGTAGCTGCGTTCTGACCCCACATCATTGATTTCAATGGGGGAGAGAACGCAGCCACAACGCACAAAAGAAGTGACATGCTGCTTTTCTTTCCGCACCGATTTTTGGCATCCAAAATGCTGCGGAAAGAAACGCAGCGTGTGCACTGATTTTTCAGCTTTCCCATACACTTTGCTGGGAAAGCTGAACGCATGCAATTTGCCACTGAAATGCTGCAGTTCAAAACGCAGCGTTTCCGCGGTAAAAAACGCAACGTGTGCACACAGCCTTAAGAGGAGACTTTGTGCAGCAGGCCTTCATGGTAAAATAGCTGCTAGGAAACCACTGCAAAGGACAGGCAACAAGCAGAAGAGACTTGTTTGGGCTAAAGAACACAAGGAATGGACATTAGACCAGTGGAAATCTGTGCTTTGGTCTGATGAGCCCAAACTTGAGATCTTTGGATCCAACCACCATGTCTTTGTGCGGCACAGAAAAGGTGAACGGATGGACTCTACATGCCTGATTCCCACCGTGAAGCATGGAGGAGGAGGTGTGATGGTGTGGGGGTTCTTTGCTGGTGACACTGTTGGGGATATATTCAAAATTGAAGGCATACTGAACCAGCATTGCTACCACAGCATCTTGCAGCGGCATGCTATTTCATCTGGTTTGCGTTTAGTTGGACCATCATTTATTTTTCAACAGGACAATGACCCCAGACACACCTCCAGGCTGTGTAAGGCTATTTGACTAAGAAGGAGAGTGATGGGGTGCTATTCCAGATCACCTGGCCTCCACAGTCACCAGACCTGAACCCAATGGAGATGGTTTGGGGTGAGCTGGACTGCAGAGTGAAGGCAAAAGGGCCAAAAGTGCTAAGCATCTCTGGGAACTCCTTCAAGACTGTTGGAAAACCATTTCTGGTGACTACCTCTTGAAGCTCATCAATAAAATGCCAAGAGTGTGCAAAGTAGTAATGAAAGCAAAAGGTGGCTACTTTGAAGAACCTAGAATATAAGACATATTTTCAGTTGTTTCACACTTTAAGTATTTCATTCCACATGTGTTAATTCATAGTTTTGATGCCTTCAATGTGAATCTACAATTTTCAGAGTCCTGAAAATAAAGAAAACTCTTTTGAAAGAGAAGGTGTGTCCAAACTTTTGGTCTGTACTGTATGTAATATGATATGTATTACTTTTGCCTTCGCTTATGCCCTAAAACCTTTTGGCTATCTTTAATCCTCTAAAAATAAAAGAAATTCCTCCTGCGGTTGCCAGTTAAGCATATGAGCTGTGTGCATCCATCTCTTTGTAATGGACTCCTGTATCATGTATACAAAGTATTCAAAAAGCTCATGAAAGCAGGCAATTCACTTGAAATTTTGTCTTGCCACAGTGAGTTTACTTTTTTCAGGCTAATTTAGAAAACAAAATTTCAACAAGACAAAGATCACAGAGAAGGGAAATCTTTGATATTTCCGAAGCATTCACTATTTAATAGTTGTGGTTGGATTTCTGTTCCACAAAAAAGTTTGTGTTTTACATGTTTTAGTCTGAACTTATTTAATCAATAAGATCATCGCTGAGTAAAACCCCATGTTTTCTTCTTCCGTGCCCAGTCCCAGAAGATGTACAAAGATCTCCTTTAACTCTGCAGAATTAGATTGCTTCACTTTAAGAAACATTTGTTCATGTGTATGGAGACAGTCACAATTCATTAGATTTGATTAGAAACCACAGGCTGCCAATTTAATAAAGACCAGTAAATGTCGTATGGGGATGTTGAGTTTTCAGCGGAAGCATATTTCTTTGCCAATCATATATGTAGACATTCAGTACATGGACAAAACTATGTGAGCGTCCAAATTTGACAGCCATACATACTTGTCAAACAAAATACTTAGTTATTATTACCGTTATGCCCTTTACCTTTGCCTCATAGCAAATTGTATTAATTTTGGTTTGCCCCTTTGTTCTTCCTCCCCATAATCTCTGGATAGAGATGCCTAATAACAGTTTTCATGGCTGAAACCCAACACTTTGAGGTCATTTGATTAGGATTATAGGCAAAGTAGTATTTTCATTACTAGTAGAGATGATTGGATGAGGCAAAATTTGTGTTTGCCTGTTCGCGTGGGGTTTTTTTTCTGGGAAATATGATTCTCCAAAATGTTCGCTTTTTTAATGTCCATTATTATGCTTTGGGATCTATCTAGACCCCGAGCTAAATAAATGTAAAATGTAAAAAGTAAGAAAAAATCCTTTTACGCTACCTTCACCATACCTGTCTGGCCTCTACAATCCTCACCGTCACCCATCCGGTCTCCCCACATCTTCCTGCTCCTGCTAAAATTCCTTCTAGACCTGGACTTCTGGGGCTGATGAAGCCTGGAAGAGTTTTGCACATGCATGCAGAAGGTCATTATGCCAAAACATCCCCTCACACGTGCATGGGAGCGGCGGTGATCAGCAGATGCGTGGTGGGATGGACAGTTGACTGTGACCGTTTAGAGGGAATGGAGAGGTGAAACTTCCGGTTTCAATTGTGTCTGTTATATATCTAGAGAGAGATGGAGAGAGAGAAATAGAGAGAGAGCGGTAGATAACAGACACAATTGAAACCAGAAGTTTACATACATCTAAACAGACGCACATGCATGTTTTTCTCACTATCTGACATGAAATCAGAGTAAACCTTTCCCGTTTTAGGTCAATTGGGATTGCCAAATTATCTATGTTTGCTAAGTGCCAGATAAAAAGAGAATGTTTTAAGGCATTTTTATTACATTCTACAAAGTCAAAAGTTTGCATACACTAAGAGAACTATGCTTTAAACAATATGGGACAGCACATATGATGATGTAATGTCTTTGAAAGCTTCTGAGTGGTTTATTGGCAACATCTGAGTTAATTAGAGACACACCTGTAGATGTATTTTAATGCACACCTGAAACACAATACTTCTTTATGTAGCGTCATTGAAACTATTAAATGAATTTTACAAAGTGTTACCCTTTGTAGAGTTCGAGGTTGACTTGCACTCAGGACTACACAACATTTCTTTAAATTTCCTCTATAATTTCATCATTTGTAATGATTCATTTGCAAAAATTGATTTTCATATCCTGAGTAAAAGCAGTCACATGGAATTAGAAAGCAAACGCCAAGCTATTAGATCTGTCAAGTACATTTTTTTATTGTTACACAGCGATTACACCCATAGCATGAATGTTCAGAGAATTATGTCTTAAGTGAAATTAGGAAGTTATCGCTGTTATGATGCATTAACACTTTAGCAGCAGATCTGTTTAAGGGGCATTGGAAACTGTCTAAATTACAACATTGTCTTGTGAAATGTAATAGAGCTGGCAGGTTGCAAAGGTTGTGTCATTTCACATAGTATCCCTCTCATGTTAGACTGCATCATGCGTCACTATAACCCATATTTAGATTTTCTGTACCAATTGGATACATGCATGCTCATATTACTTACTGAAAGCTTGAATCTAAGGCGGGCTTTACACGTTGCGACATCGCTACCGATATATCGTCGGGGGTCACGTTGTTAGTGACGCACATCCGGCGCCGGTAGCGACATCGCAATGTGTAAATCCTAGGTGCGACGATTAACAAGCGCAAAAGCGTAAAAAATCGCTGATCTGTGTCACGTCGTTCATTTCCATAATGTCGTTACTGCTTCAGGTACGATGTTGTTTGTCGTTCCTGCAGCGCCACACATCACTGTGTGTGAAACCGAAGGAACGACAAACATCTCCTTACCTGCGTCCACCGGCAATGCGGAAGGAAGAAGGTGGGCGGGATGTTACGCTCATCTCCGCCCCTCAGCTTCTATTGGCCGGCCGCTTAGTGACGTCGCTGTGACGCCGAACGCACCTCCCCCTTGAAGGAGGGATTGTTCAGCGGTCACAGCATCGTCACCGTCCAGGTATGTGCGTGTGAAGCTGCCGTAGCGATAATGTTCGCTACGGCAGCAAGCACCAGATATTGCATGTACGACAGGGGCGGCTGCTATTGCTCTCGACATCACTAGCAATTGCTAGCGAAGTCGCAACGTGTAAAGCCCGCCTATGTGTGAGCTTAAATCAGCTGGTCAGGTAATATTTATAATTGTTGAAATAAACCAAGAGGCAATAGGATACTTTGGCAGCATAATTTACTGGACTGAATCCTTAGCAATAATATATTCATCATGTATCTGTGTAGGCAGTAAATGCTGATGGATTTTAGAGAAAAAGATATGAAACTGGGAAAGATATGCAAGTAGGTTGAAGGCAACCAATCAAACTGAGGCAGATCGAGAAAAGAATGAATTTAGCTACCGGCAGAGTCTTTACCCTTTGCCTGTTCCATGCTACTTCATCACACTACTTGTACAGTTGAAGTTTTTCTGGATTTTATTTGTCCCATAATTTAGATAACTTAAATCTTGACTGGTTCCATTTAAGGGCAAATTATTTCTGCCCGTTGTTCCGGTAACACTAGTTGGATAATGTGTGAAATTGCAGCCAGGTATGTTGTACTCGGAAATGCTGAGATGTATCAGAGTGAACATAATTTGTAAATCTGGATAGCGACCGTCTCTGCTTACTAGTCGGATTTGGTTCTTGGCCAGCCGATACCCGCTCTTCTCCAGTTCACTGCCTTATATTTCATTAACTATGTACACGCATATGGAAAGTCCCACCAAAGAGATCAGGGAAGGAATATGCCAGTAGAGGACCGCATTGATCTAGTCAACCAAGCCACATAGGAGCTCGATTCATCATTTGCATTTTTTTTTAAAGTCCCTTTTTATTTTTAACTCATGGTTAGAGGTGAGCGAACCCGAGGTTTGGTGTTTTTACCAAACACAAACTTTACAAAAATTAAGAGTTCGGGTGCTGTATGAGTGCAAACCACTTGCGTGAGCATCACTGTGCTTGGGTACACTCGGTGCTCAGCCCAATGTGAGCCTCTTGCAGTGTTTGAACGGCTCTCACTCGGGGTAACAAAAGAGTTATCGGATCTATTGTTCACCAAACAAAAAACAATCCTGCCACCTGCCCTCTGGAAGTGATCGGTTTAGGACTGGCTGCTTGTGGGCAGAGACCTGCACTGCCCATTCAATTACTTCCATTGGGGTTCAAATCAAGTCTGGCTTTCGAACCAAACCTTTTATCTAAAGTTCGACTGAACCCACCATACCGAACTTCCACGGGTCCGCTCATCTATAGTCATGAGCTTTTCAATAGTATTTTATAACATAGGCGTTTCTTTGCACCAAATTTACTAAAATGATAAACTCCAAGCTCAAAATGGTCCTTTTTTGTCTTTAACTGGTTACTTTTCAACAGGAAAAGTCTCCCATTGTGTAAAATATAGCAAAGAATATTATGCCAAAATAACTGGCGGTCATAAAATGACTCCAAGGGGAGGGGGGTGACGGTACACTCAAATTAGCAACTTTTTTTTAATATGAATTTGTTGGAAATATCTTGAAAAGCAAAAAGACAAACAACAAATTAAGGTCACATTTATTTCCCTACAAACAGATGGACTTGTAAGATTCAGTACCAGATGTTTTTTAAGAAAGGGACATCTGTAGTAGGTACTTCTGTCTCTGTTGCATTTTCTAGGAAACACTAAATGGGCCAGAACTGACTGAAAAAAGACATCTGTGCTTTGCTCTCCGAACGCCAGATATTCAGTATGGCTGAAATGAGTCATTTTGGGCTCGGAGACAAGCGGTGCCTTCAATCGTATCAGCGTTTTAATTACTATTAGTTGTTGATTCTGGCTGATTCAGAGTTGTGCCATGTCTTCTCGAAGACAGAGAAAACTACTAGTACTGTAATATCACTGAATAATGGCGTGTACAGTATAATATAGACACGACTTTTCTCCATTGCCTTATTTCCATTTAGGCACATCCTGTATTTAGCTGACCTTTATTTCTAGTTTTCTTTTTCTATTGTGGTTTTCCTTTTCAGATATTTTACAGTTTTCCAGTTCTTATTCTATTTATAAAATTTGCTATCTTTATAAAGATAAGCAGCAAATCTATAAATCACTAAATCCCCTGATACAATTATGGCAAGCTAAACAGACATTTTTTATTTTACAGATGTTTCTGGATTTTACCCATCCTGCATTGCCAATGAGCATATTATACAAGGAATAGGAAATGCAGGTGTAAATTTAACATTTCCCTTAGTGAAATTAAGTCTGATTTGCCCTAAAAATTAAAAAGCGAGCAGTGCTATGGAAAGTTCAGGTTTTCAGCATTTCATAAATGTAAAAGCAATAGAATAGTGTAATTCTAAAAATAAAATAAGAAAAGAAATGATTGCTTGTGATTCTTTTCTGCACTTACTGTAATCTTAAGAAATTGAGAAGAAAAGGTGCCTTTTATTAATAGCACAGCATGTTGCATTATTTTCCATTCAATAGGATTCAAGTTGAACAAAAACGTTAAATTACCACTCCTGAAACCCACATGCCCATATCAATGGAAATGTACTATGTGTTGTATTTTTGCTTTCACCATATTTAGTATTAGAGGTGGTTCACTACTCCTGCAATATGGGTCACATCTCTGTAAAACTGATAGGGAAGGCTTTTTCTAAATACCTTGTTCAGTCAATTCTGCCTCTGAACGGTGCTATTGCGGTCCACTCATCCCCATCATGTTACTCCCGGGCTCCATGAGCTATGAGATTTGGTGATGTCACGTTAACTTCCAGTGGACTCGACATCACCGAGCCTGGCCCCAGTCTTCCTAAGTGACTGGGCTGCGGGCGGAGTTTTATCGCTCCTCACAGCACAGTATCACTCCTGCTTGCGGCTCTCTGCATTGAAGGAGAGAGCGCATGACATGCTGGGCTGTGACGCTGTGCTGAGCGATGAAACTCCTTCCACAGCCCAGTCACTCGTGGAGACTAGGGCTGGGCTCTGTGATGTCAGGTCAAGTGGAAGTTGACCTGACATCACCAGATCGGAGGTCATGGAGCTCAGGGGGTCACTTCGTGGGGATGAGCGGACCGCGATGGCACTGCTCAGAGGCAGAATTGGCTGAACAATGTATTTAGAAAAAACCTTCACTATCAGTTTTACAGAAATGTGGCCACTATTGCAGAGTAGTGAACTTCCTCTTTAAGTAATAAAAATGTGTAGATCCACCTCTTGTACAGTAATTGGGACAGTGTACTCCCCTCTTGGAGTAGTTAGAAAACTATCATTGAGGGTCCAGCTTAATTTTCTCTCATTCATTTTGTTACTGGGTGTCATCATTTTACTTTAGAACTTACATCTTTATGCAAAAGGCTACCTGGAAAATTGGCCAAAAGTAAATATCCCGAGAAACAAATTCCAGCCTCTTTTGTCTTGAACATAATAGGGACCATTTTGCTCTTTGCCTTTTGATCTTTTTTTTTTCTATGTATACCACTGTTATGTACAAAAGTATACATTATATCCTCTGACGAAATCCTTCATATGACTAAAATTCTATGTGTAAATGAGGTTTTTTGTAAGTGTATAGGGCTTGAAAACCCACTTGAAAGAATGAAAAACGAATATTGTGTTTTCTCAGAAAACATAAAAACGCCATTTTTTTTTTCTACGCAAACAGCAGGTGTAGATGTCTGGGAAGGGGAAATCAATTTGTGTAATTTGGAAAGCAAATGGAGGATGAGTTTTTGGCATTGGTTACACCATCAGGCTTCACAGCAGAATAAGTCTTTCTTTCTGTGCTATAATTACTGATCCGCATCTTTCTTTACCCACCGTTCATTTATATTTCTTATATTGTACCCACAAAAGTACTTTATTAAAGGGAATCTGTCAGCAGGTTTTTGCTATGTAACCTGAGAGCAGAATGATGTAGAGTCTGAGAGGCTGATTATAGCGGTCACTTGCTGTGCTGTGTGACGTGAACCTCCTAGTCACTTATTCTGTACAACCACTCCCACCTTGATTGGCATCTTTCTGTCAATATATAGTGGGCACAGAAAGGAATAGGTCCAGCTGCAGCTGTGCGGGAGACATAGTGCTAAATCCCTGCAACACCTTCTTTATCATGAGGGGGGGGGGACCAAGAGGTTTGACTACAATGACGTGTGAAGCAATGATATATCCAATTTGTATAATGAGAACACTCTTTTGAAAGGGTAATGCTAGTGGTAATGATTTAGACTTTTAAATAGTGTCCAGCACTAAAGACAGCCAATTGCAACCATTATAACAGCATAAACAGGAAGCTAGGATGGAGGTAAGAATCGTCAGGTGTTAAAACTATTACCGCAGAAAAAAGGTTGGCACTCACCCAACTGCTTAGAATCAAGTCCTTTATTTCATCCGATGGAAGTAAAACAGTGGGTAAGGGGAGGATGGGGGGAGCTGGTGGACAACGGCTGCTGTTTCGCTCGGACAGTCACGCTTCTACAGGTTCTCGTAGAAGTGCGACTGCCTGCGTGAAATGGCAGCCGTCATCCACCTGCCGCCCGCATCCTAACCTTACCCACTGTTCTGCTTCCATTTGATGAAAAAAAGGACTTAATTCTAAGCAGTTGAGTGAGTGCTACGCTTTTTCTTTCTTTTATTTTTATGAATTAGACTTCTTTTTTTTTTTTCCTTATTGTTATGCTTTTTTATAAGTTAATTATGATGAGTGGATTCTGGAAAGACAATTTGGCACAAATAGGGTCTTACATAAATTGAGGAGACAAAAAATGGAGAGGATCATCTTCTAGGGTTGTGCCTGTCACAACCCCTAAATACGCATACACGGATGCAGCAGAACCTACGTGGAAATGTCAAAAATCCAAGGAAGGAAAAAAGATTCCTGAAGAAGGAGCTTAAACTCCTAAAATGTGTAGACTTGTAATTTACATAAATCACTTTTTATCCTTATCCTGGTTTGGATCTCTCAACGGCAGCTCAGTGTTGTATGCCCTTTTCCTTCATTGGATGTTTGCTGTTTATAAGTTAATTAAATTTCTGAACTTTACAATGTGCTATATTTCCCCTTTACCTGCACTATGTAGATACACTCATGTGATTAAACTATTTACAAATAAGAAATCAGGCCATGTTTTAAGTGACAGTTTCAGGGCAGGCAATGTTCTATATAACACATGTGCGTATTTGTTTTAAGCTTGGATATTCAATAGTTTCCAGCCTTTTTTTCTAGAAAGTATAAAATCTCAAGGGAAATAGAGGCTTACAGTGCTTTGACACAAATCTATTTTATCTATGTGGCTGGAAGCTTTTCTGTAATTAAATTAATGTCATCATAAAAAGTGTAACTATCAAGCCCTGCTGTATATGTACTGTTCCTATGCATCAGGGCCTCTGGGAAAAGATACTGTTATTTATTCCACTTACGCAATTTGAAATGCGATAGATGAAGCACGGAATTAGGCTAAACCCACAAGCAGTCTGCATATGGCACACATAAGCCCCACCCCACACATACACCTTGGTGTCAGCAGAACAAAGGTTCAGCCAGACGCTTTCTTGCTGTACTCTCCCATAGACCAGACCACTCTCTGCCGAGTGCCACCAAACATCAAACATGCCTTTTCCCTTAAATTAGATTTGGGGGGTGGCTCCCATACACATTGGACTCTCATCAGAGCCCATCAATAACCACACATGTGGCTGACATTAGTCAGTGTATGGAGACTTTAGAAATTACTTTCTATTTGTTGTCTTCTGACTGTTCTAATCAGTTTCCATATTCAAGGCCTAGACTAATAGATTTATCCATAGCTTTAAAAAGTCTTATTTACAAGGCCATCATTTGCTCATAATTCATGCCATATTGGAACATATGAATGTCATAGAGGGATGTTTCTATCGTGTAAGACCAACGCCCACCCTAGAGAACCCTCTAATAATCAACCATTAATTTTAATGATCATTTCATCAACAGCATTGTGGTGAGAAAAATAATCAAGATCATCAACATTGATATAATCACCAGGACAGGTTCCATTTTCAATTTATATCCAGCGAGAGCTTACTGATCACACTAAAAGCTGTAAACCTTCCACTTCCCTCCATTGAAGTTATATTTTAGTATAGTTAGTCCAGACAACTGATGTGTACTTTCTTGCTGTTTTTGTTTGCTCAACTTTTTATGAGATGTAGTGCAAAAATGACCAAAATCCTGTTATGGGTTGTTTTCTTTTGGGAAGAGGGGCTGGGGGAATAAGTCATGAGATGTCTATGCTGTGTGTCCTTGGGTGGCCCAAAATTAGATTGAATTTATTTTTTAAAAATTGGAGCTCTGATCCAAAATTAGATTCCAGATCATTTATATGAAGACCGATGTTTTCATTCAAAGATTTTGAAGTTGGTGGGAAAATGAAACTAGAGTTGAGCAAAAAAAAAAAAAAAAAATGTTCACAAGACCATGATCCAGCTATCACGTCTGCACTCCGCATTAGCCAGAAAAGATCACTGTGAACCTCTGACTACCTGACAAAATATTGGGTATCTCTGAATTGTAAAGCTCTGCGGAATATGTTGGCGCTATAGAAATAAAGATTATTATTATTATTAATTTGTAGGCCCCTGTTTCATCATCAGCAACGTTGTGCCTACTGATCAAATGAGACGCCAAAAATGCCGGCTAGTTTTAGGAAGTTCTGGTTCAGCTACCATGGAATACAAGACTCTAATTAAAATAAAATATTGAATGGAGTCTGACTGGTGTCTCTATGTACATATATAAGAATAGACCCTTGAGTCCAGAGGAGCGGTGTGGGAAGCAGCTTTCAGGACCTGCCTTTTTAACTAGTTAACTTAATCACATAGTTCCTTAGTTGCCATTTCAAAGTATGTTTTGTCTTAATCCCTTCCGGGTTATTTTCTGTTTCCACTTTCTGTTTTTCTTGCCTTCTTCCAAGAACCATAACATTAATTTTTTCGAAAAACTAGATGAATTAGGGCATTTTTGTTGCAGGAAAAGTTATATGAATGACTCCATCCATTTTATTATGTGATACACTGGAAAACATGAAAAAAAAATTCCAAGTGTGGCAAAAATGTCCAAAGCGCAATTCTGCCATTGTTTCTTGGGTTTTGTTTTTACATTGTTCATAATATGATAAAAATGAGTTAGTAATTTGATTCTCCAGGTCATTATGAGTACAGTGATGCCAAACATGCGTAGTGATTTTTACCGGTCTTGTTTTTTTTAAGTAGTGAAAACTATTTAAAAAAAAAAAAACAGCTTGTCGCCATCTTCTGTGGCCCATAATGTTTTAAATTTTAGTTCAATACAGCTCTGAAAGGGTTTGATTTTTTTTTTTCTGCCCTGAGCTGACATTTGTATTGCATTCATACCAAAATGGCATCAATAAAATGTTTTTTTTTTCTTTCTTTTCAATCTGTTGATTTACATTTTTGGTTTCTTTTTCATATTTTTACAAAACATTTTACTGTATATTATGTATTTCTTTAGGAGAGTTGAACCTGCAATCTACTGATTCAAAGCAGTACGACAGATTTACTGTGTATAGCAAAAATCATCTTCTCCTATGAACAGCCAACCACAAGTTGATATTTATAGGAGGACCATCATGACAGGCATGGGTGGTGATGGGAAGTCGGAATACAACTGCACTGCCCGGGGACATGCAAGTGTCAGAGACTGTGAGCCATATTTAAAGGGAACCTGTCACCAGATTTGGTGACTATAAGCTGTGGCCACCACCAGTGGGCTCTTATATACAGCATTCCAGAATACTGTATATAACAGCCTAGGATGTACTGTCTAATGTAATAACTTTTAGAATAGTCACCTAGGGGGCAGTCCAGTCCAATAGATGTCACTGCTCTCTGGTCTGGTGCCTCCTCTCTACGGTGATTCCCGTCCTCCTACTTCTGAGACCTGTATGCATGATACGTCTTACGTTATTCACACAAGCCGGCATTGCAGTCCTGCGCAGGTGCACTTTGATCTTTAACATTTCCTCGCGTCTGCACATTACAGTACTTTGATCTGCCCTGAGCAATCGCCGCAGAGACCGGAGAGCAGTGACACCCATTAGACCTGACTGCCCCCTAGGTGAGTATTATAACAGTAATTTTTACATTATACAGCGCAGCCTGGGCTCTTATATACAGTATTCTGGAATGCTGTATATAAAAGCTCACTGGTGGTGGCCGCAGCTTATAGTCACCAAATCTGGTGATGGGTTTCCTTTTAGCAGATTAACTGTCTCAGCCAGAGCTCTGCTCCATCTGCGGCTTTTAGATGCATATGATGGCTGAATAAAACAGCCATCATCTGCCAGGAGAGATGCAGGCTCAGCACCTACATCCACATCGAAGTCAGGAAGTCAACATATTATTTACCATTACATCATTTGTTGATAAAGGTTTAAAACTAATTTCAAAGTGAAACATACACTGCTCCAACTACAGAGCTGGTGTCTGGTTCATTTGCCCGTGATTTGGGCAGCATGAACTGATTGACAGGTTCCCTTTTAATGCTTTATTTTACAGTACTTATGTTTTATTCATGTTAGACTGTGAAACACACATGTACGAGGGGATGCTGCTAAGTATTTAGCTTTACCCAGAAATAAATGAGATAGGATGATGAAACTTTACATTTATTCCACACTCTCCACTAATGTTAACACACTTCTTACATCGGTATTCCAAGTTCTGTAAGCCTAGCACAAAGAAGGATTTTGGTTGTGCCTCAAACCAGGCATCTGTAGCAGCCATGGCATCAGAAATGGTGTGAAATTTGGTAACCTTGAGGTGTTTCTTCAGGTGTTGAAATAGATGATAGTCGGAGGGAGTCAATCTGGTGAATAAGGTGGGTGGTCAACCAGCTGGCAGCCCAGCTCTGCCAGTGTTAATGTGGTCGCTTGTGCAGTATGAGCAGAGGCGTTGTCTTGCAGGAACAAGATTGCTTTGAACAGCTTACCGCACTTTTTGACCTTCAGAGCTGCCTTCAATTGGTCCAAAAGTTCAATGTAATACCTTGCATTGATGGTGGAACCCTTTTGAAGGTAGTCCACTAGTATCATGCCCTCCTTATCCCAGAACACGGACGCCATCACCTTGGTGGCTGATTTTTGCACCCTGAACTTCTCTGGACGAGGAGAACCACTGTGCCTCCACTATTTTGACTGCTCCTTGTTTTCAGGGTCATACAAATAAATGCAGGTCTCATCCATAGTGACCAGTCGATCAAGGAAGTTCTTTTCAGTCCGGAAACGCTGACAAATGGACCGGGAAGTTTTCACTCGCATGCTTCTCTGATCTGTTGTCAAACGTTTGGGGACCCACTTTACAGATACCTTCCTCATGTCCAAATGTTCATGGATAATGACACAAAAACATTCATGGGAATTCCACATGATGTCTGCTATTGTTTTAGCTGAAATTTGTAGATTTTCCAGTATGAGGTTGTGCACAGCATCGACGATCTCTGGAACAACAATCACTCTCGGTCATCCAGGACGTTCCTCATCATTGGTGCTGAAGTGGCCCGTTTTAAATTTGGCAACCCAGTTCTTAACTGTGGAATATGAAGGGCATTGATTCCCCGATGTCTGCGACTTATCACCATGAATATTCTTCATGGACTTTCCTTGCAGAACCAAGAATTTTATCACTCCTCTGCTCTTAGTTGCTGTGATATCTCATTAAACTCCGCCATTTTGTTTTCCTGGTGCATAGAACACTGTTGCCATAAGCAACAAACACAAAATTTTGAAAATATGTATTAGAAACATAAGGCTTTCATGTGATGTAACATTCACAGAGAAACAAAAAAAGATCACAAAGCCAAAGACTTATCAGCAGCCCCTCGTATATTTATTATTATTATTATTTATTATTATAGCCCCATTTATTCCATGGCGCTTTACAAGTGAAAGAGGGTATACGTACAACAATCATTAACAGTACAAGACAGACTGGTATAGGAGGAGAGAGGACCCTGCCCGCGAGGGCTCACAGTCTACAGGGACTGGGTGATGGTACAATAGGTGAGGACAGAGCTGGTTGCGCAGTGGTCTACTGGGCTGAGGGCTATTGTAGGTTGTAGGCTTGTTTACATTTGATGGCCCCAATGAACTGAAGATTCATGATGCTTGTTTATTTTGGGACCACAAAGAGATTGGAAATGGGTAAATTTGAGGGCAATAAATGTGAATTTATGGAGAAAATCCATCTAAATCCCATTGCCAATTCTAGGAGTTATTTAGAAAATTATTTTTTACATCTGAAACTTTTGCACAAATATTAGTTAAAATAGATGAATATAATCTTAAAATGTCTTTGCTGCAGACTAATCAGATGAATCCAATTGCAGGCAAGGTTCCCCATCTACTTACTGTGTGCTATCATCCCTTAATGCTGTGTGTGACCTTCTCTTGAATGTTAAGGAATAACGTTTGGAACTCCATTCTATGTCTGAACTGGGTGCAAAAAACCTAAAAAACATCACTATGGGGAGATAAGGTATGCACACCAGTGACTATGGAAGGGGAATACATGGAATAGCAGAAACTGCTGTGTGAATACTGACATGAAAAATTCAATAGCTATTTGTAAGAATGAAATGTGAAAAATGGAACCTGCATTACTGCCATGAATATATGAATAAAGAGAAATTTAGCTACTGAATTGATCAATGCAGAAGAGCCCCAACACTACGCCAAAGTATTTCTCTACGTTGGGGTCCCTAGCTTGTGTGTGTCCTCTCATGCAGTTAAAAAACTTACCGTGTATGGGACGCTGAGACCCAGGCTATATATACGATGTGGATTGGCAATAGGTGTGTATGGGGAGGGTTCACAAACGAAAAACTACTAACATTAAGGAATAACGTTTGGAACTCCATTCTATGTCTGAACTGGGTGCAAAAAACCTAAAAAACATCACTATGGGGAGATAAGGTATGCACACCAGTGACTATGGAAGGGGAATACATGGAATAGCAGAAACTGCTGTGTGAATACTGACATGAAAAATTCAATAGCTATTTGTAAGAATGAAATGTGAAAAATGGAACCTGCATTACTGCCATGAATATATGAATAAAGAGAAATTTAGCTACTGAATTGATCAATGCAGAAGAGCCCCAACACTACGCCAAAGTATTTCTCTACGTTGGGGTCCCTAGCTTGTGTGTGTCCTCTCATGCAGTTAAAAAACTTACCGTGTATGGGACGCTGAGACCCAGGCTATATATACGATGTGGATTGGCAATAGGTGTGTATGGGGAGGGTTCACAAACGAAAAACTACTAACATTAAGGAATAACGTTTGGAACTCCATTCTATGTCTGAACTGGGTGCAAAAAACCTAAAAAACATCACTATGGGGAGATAAGGTATGCACACCAGTGACTATGGAAGGGGAATACATGGAATAGCAGAAACTGCTGTGTGAATACTGACATGAAAAATTCAATAGCTATTTGTAAGAATGAAATGTGAAAAATGGAACCTGCATTACTGCCATGAATATATGAATAAAGAGAAATTTAGCTACTGAATTGATCAATGCAGAAGAGCCCCAACACTACGCCAAAGTATTTCTCTACGTTGGGGTCCCTAGCTTGTGTGTGTCCTCTCATGCAGTTAAAAAACTTACCGTGTATGGGACGCTGAGACCCAGGCTATATATACGATGTGGATTGGCAATAGGTGTGTATGGGGAGGGTTCACAAACGAAAAACTACTAACATTAAGGAATAACGTTTGGAACTCCATTCTATGTCTGAACTGGGTGCAAAAAACCTAAAAAACATCACTATGGGGAGATAAGGTATGCACACCAGTGACTATGGAAGGGGAATACATGGAATAGCAGAAACTGCTGTGTGAATACTGACATGAAAAATTCAATAGCTATTTGTAAGAATGAAATGTGAAAAATGGAACCTGCATTACATTCTTACAAATAGCTATTGAATTTTTCATGTCAGTATTCACACAGCAGTTTCTGCTATTCCATGTATTCCCCTTCCATAGTCACTGGTGTGCATACCTTATCTCCCCATACTTCTCTTGAATGTGACACCGAGCTACCCAGTCATATTGATGAAACAGTGGTGTGGGGGAGAGCGAGAGATTAAGAAATTCAGGCTGACAGCTGCTGCTGCTGGGTTATTAAGTGATGGATCATGTACTTAATGTCACCGAACTCCTTCTCCGAGCTGCAGCAGCCATCAAGACGCAGCAGATACCCAAAACTATGATGGGAAGATGGAAAGTCTTACAGGGACATGTCATATTAACTTTTCAGTTCTGTGTTTAGTAGGGACCTCTTGTCTTCTGAATATATAAATAATAAGATTACATGGACGTTTTATGTAGAACACATGCCAGGGTGAGCCGATCTAGACACATATAGCATCAACGTATCAGATCATTAAAATATTTCTAATTGGCTGCTGGTGATGGAAGCCGAGGCATATCGCCCCCTTCCTTGGTTAGGGTACCTTCAACCAGCAAAAAGCATCTGTTCCCTGTATCCACAGAGAGCAGTTAAAGGCACTTATTTAAATGAAATGCAAAGAGGCTGCAAGTTCTCGTTTTCCTTTGAAATCCTATACTCTGTGGATCCCTGGCTTTTGTACTACTTAAGGAACTGAACAACAAATGGTTTAATTGCCAACAAGGGCAGTGAACTTGAAAATGTTAATGCAGATTAACTACTGAGGAGACATGCGGCACAGTATCCCTTGTGAAAATAAAGAATAATTATGGCAGAGCAAGCTGCCAAAATCATCTCTCATTGTAAGGGATTGCGATGATAGGACATAGTCCATTTATTTTTAAAAGTTTCTTCATAGTCTTTTTTTGTTATCTTTGCAAATTTGATGAAAAAAACAAGTCTTGCATTAAGAAAAACAAAACTGCAGGCAAATGTGAAGAATTTTTCACATGGCACGTCTATCTCTAGAATCTTGTTGCTATGGTTAATTTCTTACATTTCAACATTGATTATAATAAAATTCCATCTGATTATGTTTGTATATTGTTAGTGTTTTGGAGAACAATTTAACATACATTGACCTCAATTCATCTTTGTCTTTGAGCCTTTTTAATTAAGTACAACTGGTTCTAATTGTGTCTTTTATGTTTGTCCATTATCAAATTTGTGCTTTGTTATTTTTTGGCTAAAATTAGACATTCATGTATGAATCATGATGTATGGACTTAGACTACTGTCACACATAACGAGATCGCTAGCGAGATTGCTGCTGAATAACGGTTTCTGTGACGCAGTAGCGATCCCGTTAGCGATCTCGTTGTGTGTGACATCTACCAGCGATCAGGCCCCTGCTGTGAGATCTCTAGTCGTTGCCGAATGGTTCATGCCATTTTCTTCAAAGGCGATGTACTGCTGGGCAGGACACATTGCTGTGTTGGACACTGTGTGACAGGGTCACAGTGACTGCTGAGATAGTTATACAGGTCGCTACTGCATCGTTGGTAAGGTCTGACTGTGTGACATCTCACCAGTGACCTCCCAGCGACTTACCAGCGATCCCTATCAGGTCGCCTTTACTGTGGGTCTCCTGATCCAATCTCAACAGGCTGATCGGAAACCGGCAACTAGTCTGTACATTGCAGTCCATACATGGACTGTGTTTGAAGGACATCTGAATTAGGCTTTAACCCCTTCACGACCGCGGGCAGTAAAATTACGTCCTATTTTAACGTGACTTAACGACCAGGGACGTAATTTTACTGCCTAAACTTCATTTGATTGCCGTGGCCATAGCAACGGCTTTCAAATGATGTCCCCTGCTGTTTCTTACAGCAGGGGACCTTTGCTTGACCCCAGGGGGGGTGGCATCGCCACCCCCTATCGACGATCGATGTGATTGGCTGTTCAAATCTGAACCGCCAACCACATCGATCGCACTAATTTCGGCAAAAATAATGCCCGAATTAGTGCGATCCTGTGAGATCCAGCTATGACATGCCGCAGCTGCTGCAGCATATCATAGGTGGACCTCAAACATGCCGCCCCCAGCCCCTGCAGCACTGATTGGAGCGATCGTGCTATGACGCGCAATCGCTCCAATCAGTGTGCAGTGGGGCGGTCTGATCTGCCGGTGGCCGCCCTCCCCAGGCCTGTGCTGCTCTGGGGACCCTCCCCCAACATGGCTGCAGCGTGGAGTGGCTGGTACTTTTGGTACCACGCCACCGCTGCTGCCGCCGCAGACGCCGCCTCTGCTGTCACCGCGCCAGCTCCAAAGGTAAGTATTGCGCTCCGGCGATGGCCCCTGCGCGCTCCCGTGAAGGCCCCTGCGCGCTCCCGTGAAGGCCCCTGCCCGTGCCCCCCCAGATCTGCCCCCCTACGCCCCGATCTGCCCCCCTACGCCCCGATCTGCCCCCCGGCATCCCGATCTGCTCCCCACGCGATCTGCCTGCCTCCTCTGTCATCTCTATTCTGCTTCCAAGGTTCCTTCCTTCTGCCTTTGCTTCTCCGCCCCCTCTGCTCTCCCTCTAACCCCCCCCCCATCTGCCCCCCCCTCTCCCCATCCCCCCCTGCCCCCCCGACGTCCTCTTACCTGCCTTCACGGGTCGTCCGAGGTCTTCACTGGCCCGATCACATCTGCCTCCATCGCTGGGTCCTTCTGCTGATCTGTCCAACGTCCTGCCTGCTGCTGGTGTAAAGCTGTCTATCTCACTGCCTTCTTGTTCCTCTGCAACTCTTCTGGTCAGTGATCCTCTTGGTACTGTGAGTATAACTTTTTTTTTTTTTTTTTTTCTTGTATCCTGTCCATTTTTACACTTCATCTGTCCGTGCGTCCCGCCAAGCGCTGATCAGGGATGCAGATAACGGATCTGCATCCGTGGTCAGTTTTTGGCGTGACTTTTTTCCGTATTCGCGACGCTTTTTGTATCGCGTCCGTCCGTGCGTCCCGCCGAGCGCTGATCAGGGATGCAGATAACGGATCGGCATCCCTGCTCAATTTTTGGCGTGACTTTTTTCCGTATTCGCGCCGCTTTTTGTATCGCGTCCGACCGTGCGTCCCGCCGAGCGCTGATCAGGGATGCAGATAACGGATCGGCATCCCTGCTCAATTTTTGGCGTGACTTTTTCCGTATTCGCGACGCTTTTTGTATCGCATCCGTCCGTGCGTCCCGCCGAGCGCTGATCAGGGATGCAGATAACGGATCGGCATCCCTGCTCAATTTTTGGCGTGACTTTTTTCCGTATTCGCGACAATTTTTGTATGGCATCCGTCCGTGCGTCCCGCCGAGCGCTGATCAGGGATGCACATAACATATCTGCATCCATGGTCAGTTTTTGGCGTGACTTTTTTTTTTACGTATCCCAGACGCTTTTTTTATCGCATCCGACCGTGCGTCCTGCAGCGGCCGATCAGTGCACTGCGTCTGTGCGTTTGAAAAGTCAAATGGCGCTCCTTCTCTTCTGAGCCCCGCCATGCGCCCAAACAATTACTTTCCACCACATATGGGGTATCTGCGTACTCAGGAGAAAATGCACAATACATTTTATGGTGCATTTTTTCCTGTTACCCTTGTGAAAAAAAAAGCTACCTAATTGAAGCAACCGTTTTGTGGTAAAAAAATTTTTTTTCTTTTCACGGCTCAACGCTATAAACTTCTGTGAAGCCCCCAGGTGTTCAAAGTGCTCACCAAACATCTAGAAAAATTATTTGAGGGCTCTAGTTTCCAAAATGGGGTCACTTGTGGGGGAGCTCCATTGTTTAGGCACCTCAGGGGGTCTTCAAACCTGACATGGCGTCCGCTAATGAGTGCAGCTAATTTTGCATTTAAATGGCGCTCCTTGCCTTCCGAGCACTGCCGTGTGTCCAAACATTTGATTTCCACCACATATGAGGTATCTGCGTACTCAGGAGAAAATGGACAATACATTTTATGTTGCATTTTTTCCCAATACCCTTGTGAAAAAAAAAGCTACCTAGTTGAAGCAACAGTTTTGTGGTAAAAAAAAAAATTTTTCTTTTCACGGCTCAACATTATAAACTTCTGTGAAGCCCCCAGGTGTTCAAAGTGCTCATCAAACATCTAGAAAAAATATTTGAGGGCTCTAGTTTCCAAAATGGGGTCACTTGTGGGGGAGCTCCATTGTTTAGGCACCTCAGGGGGTCTTCAAACCCGACATGGCGTCCGCTAATTAGTGCAGCTAATTTTGCGTTCAAAAATTCAAATGGCGCTCCTTGCATTCCAAGCACTGCCGTGTGTCCAAACATTTGATTTCCACCACATATGAGGTATCTGCGTACTCAGGAGAAAATGGACAATACATTTTATGTTGCATTTTTTCCCGATACCCTTGTGAAAAAAAAAGCTACCTAGTTGAAGCAACAGTTTTGTGGTAAAAAATTTTTTTTTTCTTTTCACGGCTCAACGTTATAAACTTCTGTGAAGCCCCCAGGTGTTCAAAGTGCTCACCAAACATCTAGAAAAAATATTTGAGGGCTCTAGTTTCCAAAATGGGGTCACTTGTGGGGGAGCTCCATTGTTTAGGCACCTCAGGGGGTCTTCAAACCCGACATGGCGTCCGCTAATGAGTGCAGCTAATTTTGCGTTCAAAAATTCAAATGGCGCTCCTTCCCTTCCGAGCTCCGCTGTGCACCCAAACAATTGATTTTTACCACATATGGGGTATCGGCGTACTCAGGAGAAAATGCACAATAAATTGTAGGGTGCACTTTCTCTTTTCTCCCTTGTGAAAATGAAAATTGTATGGCTAAAGTAACATTTTTGTGTTAAAAAGTAAAATTTTCATTTTTTCCTTCCACATTGCTTTGGTTCCTGTGAAGCACCTAAAGGGTTAATAAACTTTTTGGATGTGGTTTTGAGCAGAGTGAGGGGTGCAGTTTTTTGAATGGGGTCACTTTTGGGTATTTTCTGTCACCTCGGTCTCTCAAAGTCACCTCAAATGTGATGTGGTCCCTAAAAAAAATTATTTTCTAAATTTTGTTGGAAAAATGAGAAATTGCTGATGAACTTTGACCCCTTCTAACTTCCTAACGAAAAAAAAATTTGTTTCGAAAATTGCGCTGATGTAAAGTAGACAAGTGGGAAATGTTATTTAGTAACTATTTTGTGTGACATATTTCTCAGATTTATGGGCATAAATTTTCAAAGTTTGAAAATTGCGAAATTTTCAAAATTTTCGCCAAATTTCCTAAATTTTCACAAATAAACGCAAAAAATATCGGCCTAAATTTACCACTGACATGAAGTACAATATGTCACGAAAAAACAATCTCAGAATCGCCAGGATCCGTTGAAGCGTCCCAGAGTTATAACCTGTCAAAGTGACACTGGTCAGAATTGCAAAAAATGGCCCGGTCATTAGGGTGTTTTAGTGGCCGGGGGTGAAGGGGTTAAAGGGAATCTGTCAGCAGGTTTTTGCTACCTCACTTGAGAGCATGATGATGTAGGCAAACAGGCCCTGAATCCGATATATCATCTAGATTACGGGTGCAGCCATTCTTATACAATCCAGGATTTAATTTTTTTGCATATAGCAGAGCCCATACAGCTGTTCCAAACCAGGCTTTCAGTGTACATTTTCTTAAACACAAGCTGCTAATCAGAGAGGAGACTGTAGTCAGACTACAACTCATGTGCTGCTGAGACCCACTAATGATAAAGCTAATAAGCTTAAACTAACAAAAACAGACTTTGTGATAAGAGACGCTGGGCTGAATTCTCTGGTTTAAAGGCCCCGTCACACTAAGCAACATCGCTAGCAACATCGCTGCTAACGAACAACTTTTGTGACGTTGCTAGCGATGTTGCTGTGTGTGACATCCAGCAACAACCTGGCCCCTGCTGTGAGGTCGTTGGTTGTTGCTGAATGTCCTGGGCCATTTTTTAGTTGTTGCTGTCCTGCTGTGAAGCACAGATCGCTGTCTGTGACAGCGAGACAGCAACAACTAAATGTGCAGGCAGCAGGAGCCGGCTTCTGCAGAGGCTGGTAACCAATGTAAACATCGGGTAACCAAGAAGCCCTGTCCTTGGTTACCCGATATTTACCTTCGATACCAGCCTCCGCCGCTCTCACTGCCTGTGCTGCCGGCTCCTGCTCAGTGCACATGTAGCTAGCTGCAGGACACATCGGGTTAATTAACCTGATGTGTGCTGTAAGTAGGAGAGCAGGGAGCCAGCGCTAAGCATTGTGCGCTGCTCCCTGCTCTGTGCACATGTAGCTGCAGCACACATCAGGTAATTAACCCCATGTGTGCTGTAAGTAGGAGAGCAGGGAGCCAGCGCTCAGTGTGCGCTGCTCCCTGCTCTGTGCACATTTAGCTGCAGCATACATCGGGTAATTAACCCGATGTGTGCTGTAACTAGGAGAGCAGGGAGCCAGTGCTCAGTGTGCGCTGCTCCCTGCTCTCTGCACGTGTAGCTCCGTGCGGTTGTAACCAAGGTAAATATCGGGTTGGTTACCCGATATTTACCTTAGTTACCAAGCGCAGCATCTTCCACGCAGCGCTGGGGGCTGGTCACTGGTTGCTGGTGAGCTCACCAGCAACTCGTGTAGCCACGCTCCAGCGATCCCTGCCAGGTCAGGTTGCTGGTGGGATCGCTGGAGCGTCGCAGTGTGACAGCTCACCAGCAACCTCCTAGCAACTTACCAGCGATCCCTATCGTTGTTGGGATCGCTGGTAAGTTGCTTAGTGTGACGGTACCTTAACTCTTACAGCATGTTGGCTTCAGATTATATAACCGAAACCCGCTGACAGTCTTATTAAAGGTTTTCTCCCATGACCAAAGTTAATTTTAATCAACAGATCTTGGAATAATAAAATTTCCACAAATGGATGTGTTTAAAAAAAAAATAAATGTTCCTGTGGTGAGATAATCTTATATATTTGTCCCTGCTATGTACTGTGTAATGGGTCTGTCTGACCTTACAGGAACATGGTCTGATCATACCACATCTCCTAGGCTGGGGAAGGCAGTAAAAGACTATAAAGACATTACAGCTTGGGATCGCAAATAATTCTTTCTTTGAAGTAAAACATTTTTTTTGAAAACAGGCTTTACCTCACAAAAATAATCCGCTATGATCCCATGCTGTAATGTCTGTATACTTTTTTAATTCCTCCCCTGCCCAGGAGCTGTGGTATGATCAGACCATGTCTCTGGACGGTCAGACACAGCCATTACAAAGTGCATAGCAGGGTCACATATATAATAATAATAATAATTTTATTCATTTATATAGCGCTATTAATTCCACAGCGCTTTACATACATTTGCAACACTGTCTCCATTGGGGCTCACAATCTAGAGTCCCTATCTGTATGTCTTTGGAGTGTGGGAGGAAACCGGAGAACCCGGAGGAAACCCACACAAACACGGGGAGAACATACAAACTGATTGCAGATGGTGTCCTTGGTGGGATTTGAACCCAGGACCCCAGCGCTGCAAGGCTGCAGATTATCTCATTTTTTTAAGACATCCAATTTTGAAAATTATTACGGTTTCAAGATCTATTGATTAAAATAACCTTCAACATTATCTTTGTTTTGTGGGAAAATCCTCTTTAATTGGTTTCATTTTTTTCTGTAATGTGGGCTTGTTTCTTTTTCTTATTCAGATCATGTAGCCAAATTTTATCATTTGTGACTTTTCAAAATGTTATTGTTTTTTGCCAATTAGAAAACTAAACACCTTTCTATGAGGCAGTAGTGTAACTTGGTATAGACTAGACCTCATGTATTCTGATACTATATGGCATATTGGGAATGAGTCCTCCCCTGTATTGGTATAGTTTTATTATATATGCAGCCCATTCCAAAACCGCATACAGAACATTGGGCAGATTAGCTGCCACATTACTACAATGACCTGATTATTTTAATAAGAATTGAAGGAGTTGGTGTCTTATACCAGAAAGCATGGCCTCCCGATAGAAACATTGGTATTCTGGCGATAATGCTGATGCCGTCTAGGATAAAGGGGGTTCTAAGTCTTAGGCGATAACTTAAGTGCTCTCGATAAGTTTCACTGGATTTATATATTTCTCAGAATGTGCTGCTTTATTTCTGAAGCAAAGATTTCTGCATTTTTATATCTTATCTTTTTGCAAATAATTTTTCCTCAAACCCTTTTCTTGAGTCTAGTGATGTGTAATTCCTTTACTCTGAGAAATTTGTAGCCTAAACGTCCCCAGCCTGGTGGTTTCCTATTTTCCGCACCTAAGGAATCTATATTATTTTCTATGATGATATCCATTTCGGTGGCGTGATAGAGGGCTTTATCTAGAAAAATTGCCTATGGCAAGCAATGCGCTGCCCAGAGCAACAAATACAGGGCTATGTGCTTTCACGTGCAGCTTGGGAAATGAAATCTTAAGTAGTGTTTGCTATAGGAAGAATGAGGTTGGAAGTGTTTTGAAGAGTGACCCCAAGAAGAAACCCTTAGTTTTCAGCTTCACAGCATGGTGCAACATTATGTTTAATATCTCCAAACCCACATCGCCATTATCTCCAATGCATGAGATACTTCACTTCAACATCAATTGCAGCAAACTGCCCCCTAGGAAATAATGAATGTGCTATAATTGCATGCAAAGTCATATGGACAGCAGAATAGACAAATAGAAGATGTGTAAATGTCGTGCTAAAATAAAGTGCTTCATGTGTAATAAGAAGAAAACCATTGAGATGACCTGCTGAATCCTCGGGCAGAACTAGCTGTCCTGATCCAGTGAGAACAATTGCAGTAGGTGTTGGATATTTATGCATCATAAATAAAAATATGCAGAAGGTGGCAAAAGATAAATTCTCATTCTCAGGGTGTCCAAGCTCACTCTAAATAGTAATTCTGTTAATAATTCTGGGTAGATTTGAGGTGAAATTTCATATTCTGTGCATTTTGACCATTTTTCATTCTCGGAGTTTTGATACATCTATGTTAAAGGGAAGAAGCCAGAGGTTTGGTGAACTGTCATGAAGGGGGGTCTATTTTATTCTGTAGTTTTCCCTTAGGCTAGCCCAATTTAAAAATGACAAAATGAGCATTAGGCCCTGCGCGCACTAGAAAAGATTTTTCTCAAGAAATTTCTTGAGTCTGAAAGATTAGCACACTTGCCATCAAAAAATGCACCAATAACGCACCGAAAATTGCATGCGTTTTACTGCGTTTTTGATGTTTTTTTTCCGCAGGTTGATCCCTGCGTTTTTTACCATTATCTATGGCAAAAAACGCAGGTACCTGCAGAAAAGAACTGACATGCACATTCTTTTTCTCAAGAAATTCTGCAGAAAGAATTTTCTTGAGAAAAAAACGTAGTGTGCACACAGCTAATTTTTTTCCCATAGGTTTTGCTGAGGAATGTCTGCAGAAAAGTTACAACTATTTTCTCAAGAAATTTGTGCAGCAAAAACGCAAAAAAAGCGGGTAAAAATGCAGTGTGCGCACAGGGCCTTTCTCCCCAACTGCTGCTCAAGCGCTGCCTGTGGGGCATCAGCTCTGAGCTCTGTGATTTGCTGATGTGGTCACATGCTGTCGTCGTGATATCACCGCTGCAGACCGGGAAAAGCAGTTCTGCAGCAGTGATTTCACGACTACAGCATGTGACCACATCAGCAAATCACCGACCTCCGAGCTGATGCCCCACAGGCAGCGCTTGAGCAGCAGTTGGGGACTAAAGCTCATTTTGTCATTTTTAAATTAGGAAAAGCCTAAAGATAAAGAGCATTAAAGTAACTTTAAATGAGTTTTCAATTTTTATATCTGTGTGTAAGTATGTGATCTTTTTATTTAAGAAAATTTATAAAAGAAACATATATCTACTTATTTTACGTTATACCTACGTTTTTCCATATTGTTGCTGATGTTTTATATTCTTATTTTAAATGAGTGGTCTGAAGATAGTCATTTTCCTAACTCCCTATCTATTTGATGCCATAACCTAAGCTATTTTCTAATATACTTGTTTTACAATTTCCCTATCCTTCCTTTTTCTATTTTTTTTTCACTTCATGTCAAATTGCACTTTTTTTCCGAATTCCCAGTGCATGCTAGGATACTCAAAGCATTGTTAGCGCAGTGGGCACAGGCTTCTGTCGCTGTCACAGCCCCAGCCCCATCCCTGAAATGAAGGCTTTTGATGAATTGTATTAAGCCGGCAACAGAGTGGTGTCAGAATAGCCGGCAAGCAGGAGAACAGTGCTGCCCCCGCAGGTGACGTTCATGGTTTATTGCTAGGTGTTCTAACACAGCTCTATTGCCGACTTACTATTATTCATCTAAGCCAACAACATAGTGTGCCATGTGCACAGTGCACAGCTTGCAGGGACAAGCCCCTGAAACAAGTTTGACTGACACTTCATTTCAGAGAGGGGCCATTGTTACCACAGCCACTGCCCCACACTATGATAACTCTAGGGTCAGTGTCAGACTGGTGCATAACTTGCACGAGTACAATGCAAAAAAAAGTCTCACATTGCAATTGGCCCCATTTAAGACAATATTGCAGCTCACATGCTGCGATTGTCAGCGAGAGATGTCACTCACACCCATACAAGTCTATGGTTACGATTGAGACATTGGACTGCACTCAGATGACATCCAAGTGCAGTGTGATATACGCACAGGCTGACAATGGAGCAGATGGAGAGATCACTCTCTCCCTCTCCTACGCAGCTGTGATCCGATCACTCAGTGAGAGCCTGCCTACAGGTGCCATTTTTCATACACAGAGCAGTGACTGAACCCATGACGTCGCAGCCCCTGTGACTGAAATGGGAATGCTGCTGGGAGGATTAAAGTTCTTTTCCTCCCAGCAGCTGGGTTTAATGTGCAGGCACAGGCAGTTTCAGATTGCTGTTAACCTGCAAATTAATTCCATGTCTGCAGGTGAATAGCATTTTTCCACGTGACAGGTTCCCTTTAAATGCTGAGGGCCTCACAGTCCCTTTATAATCTGGCACCAAGGTAAATAAATGTATATTTAGCACCAAAGGGTTAAGAGCAGCCCCATAAGGGGTTATGTAATTGGGAACTTTTCAGGATGACTCTGAGCTTCTTAAATTGTTTCTGATTACACAATCAGAGTCTGCTGAATGTTCTCCTTCTGAGTCACATCTCGCCTCATTCCCTCTAGAAATGTTTAGAATATTCACCCCCTCTCCACAACTAAAGGCAAACACTTACATTATAAGGTGACGTCGCCTGTCATTTTCTCCTTCCATCTCCTGGTGTTGAAATGGCAATTTTGCATACGCTAATGAAGAAATCCCAGCTGAGTTAATCAGAGTGTTTCTGCGCCAGGATAAAATGTGATTTCCTAAAAATAAACCAGGCTGTCAATGGCTTTCATAATGAACGGTCATTTCATTGTGTGACTTGACAGGTGCACAAAAAGCCTTTTTATTTTGAAGACAAAAAGAATGAGGAGGGTACAGTATATGGAGAATGAATATATGCGAAATGTCAGGGCGGAAAACATTGTGATTAATCCATAGAAAGGAAAGCTGAATATTGCCTATGAAGAATATCAACATTTGTGTATTGTTTCATAGTCCTAATAATATCACAATAAAATTGTCACAAATAAGTAAATTACACTGCTAATCCAGAGATGTTTGATGCTTGAGAATGACATTTATGGCATATAATCACTTAAAGGGGCATTACCATCTCTAAGATCCTATCCCGATATGTAGTAGATGTAGTAATAATAATATTAGCAAATACCTCCAATTAGAAATGTAGTATAGTTCGCCTGATTCACTTTGTAGGTATTCATGGTTACTACCACTGGCAACTAATTGTGATTATATGCATGGTTGGAACCATGGATACCTAAGGTCCTGCAATGCCCTGCACATGAGGGGAGGAGAACTATACTACATTTCTAATTGGAGGCATTTTATTATTATTATTATTATTATTATTATTATTATTACACCTACTACATATTGGGATAGGATCTTGGAGATGGGAAAACCCCTTTAAGTAAAAATTTACCGTACTCTTCAGTTTTTCCTCACTAAAAATTAAGGAAGGCTTCACATTCTGAGATGCACTGCTCTTTAGCGCTTTGGGGTTTTGTTTTTTTTTTTGTTTTTTTTTTCATTTTGCACTGTACTTTCCTAACAATTTTATTTTTTTTTTTTAGGGGGGGGGTGGAGGGCTTATAAAGTAAGTGCACCCTGTTTAGCACATGCCCCTGGACACTTATTAAAAATTTTTGGTCTCTTGTTGGGGGGAGTAGAGGACGCCATTGCCTGTCATCTCTGGCATGTGTGAACTTGATCTTTGCTTGTAAAGTTTAGGTTATAACTTATGATAAGCCCAACTGTGCTGTACCAAAGATCAATTATAAGCAGACAGTAACATAGATGGGGAAAAAATAATACACATCCACAATAGCAAGAGCGGGCTTTCTCTTGTGTGAAACATGTAATGACAGACAGTCAGAAGAGTTGTGTGATTACAAAGTGCTGGGAACAGAGCAGGAATGAGTTTTATGACATAAACATGTAATGTACATGTATTTCTATGCAGCTGAGACGCTCGTGTCAGAATGTGAGGCCGTGTCGGGTGATGCGATGTGAGATTTGCGCGAGTAACACGTGAGACACTCGCAAGTGTGACTCCAGCCTAACACCATAGCAGCTCTCCTTTCACAGTTCTGTTAGCTCTTATGTATTCGCCTTCCGCTACGCTTATTGTTGTGAGATTGAAGCTGAAGGTATTTGTAGTCACATTAATTTATTTTTTATTTCCAACACTATGTAATCACACACTGCTCTGCAGTGCAAACACTAAGGAGACCAAACTGTCTGTCATCACGTGTCTCACATAGCAGAAAGCCTGTTTTAAGGTATTGTGTGGTCATGTTTTTTTCCCATATATGTTGCTGCCTGCTTCTAATGGTCAACTGCATACAGGGGAAGAAGTACACACCCCCAGAGGCAAATTTCTAGAAACACCTATTTGGGCTTATCATAAACTATAACCTTTAGAAGCTAATATCTCTGCAACGGAAAGTAGTTTTTTGTTGTGTTTTGTTTTTTTTTTTAAAAAAAGCTCTGGATCGTCTAGTTGATGATGTGACTAGTATAAGATGCTTAAACTGGTAAAAGATATTGTTTAAATGTTCAATGATAGCGGGGGAGAGTTAAGACGTTTTCTTTACATCAAATGGTGGATTCAGCTCGCTTTAATCTTGCGCTAATTTTATAGAGGTAATGTTATGATTTAAAGAGAGACAACCATCAGTAAAATTCCAGCAATGCACTAATATTTGATTGACAGGTGCAACAGAGGTTGGAATATGTGGGTCAGGCCTTGCTATCTATTAACTCCCTGTCTGCTGCCTGGCCTTGGTAGATGCTAGACTGTATGGGCTACTTCCAGGTATGTGTCATTTCTGCCACATAATAGAGGTGTGTTTGAACAGCTACCAAGGCCAGGCAGCAGACAGGGGTTGGAATATGTGGGTCGGGTTTGCTATCTATTCCCGCCCCTGTCTGCCTCCCAGGCCTTTGTAGATATTAGACTGTATGGGCTGCATTTCAAACACACCCCTTCATGTGACAAAAATGACTCATACCTGGAAGGAGCCCATACGGTCTAGCATCTACCAAGGCCAGGAAGACAGATAGGGGTGGGAATAAATAGCAAGACCCGACCCACATACACACGTGTATTCCCACCCCTGTTGCACCTGTCAATCAAAAGGCAGTGCATTGCTGGTACTTTCACATAATTCTGAAATAAAACATCCATTTTCAGAACAAATGCTATGCTTACATTCAGCATCCTAGCACCAGCAGAACACTGACTTTACTTTTTATATGAAAATCCTGATGGTTGGTTCTCTTTAAGCCTGCTGGATTTCTAGATGGACTTAAAACTATAAAGTTAGAAGCAAGTCTGAAAGTCAGGGTAGTGAGTTCCACAATATGGAGGCAGCACAGAAGTCCCGTAGAAAGGGTACAAAGAAGTAATCCGATAGAATGAGAGTCATAGAAAGTATTATGCACAGTTAAATGTATTAAAAATTCATTGAGCAATCTAACCTACAGTAGAATAAAACAATCCAACAAGAAAATAAGTGTTATACGGTGCATAATTACATTGGAGGCAATTCAGAAACCATTCCTGTGAGTAAAGATGCTGGAAGGAACATTAAGTGCTATAAAACAATTTAAAGGACTGTGCTTGAATATATGATAGAATTTTGTGTATACAATTCTTACCCCCACAACAGATTATATATAATTATATATAAGGATTTAGGTACAGTGTTTTAGTCTTCTGTTTCTATTCCTTTAGTCTTCAGAGATGTATATATGTTTTGTTAGGCCACATTCTCACCTGCATCTGGACTTTACATTTATCAGTTCTATCTGTTTTAGACAATAATTCCATTTGTTCCTAAAAATACAACAAACTATGTAAATGCCGGTGTGAATATCGCCTTAACGCTTCTCAATATGGACACTTTTCCTGTTCTGAATCTTGATCTGTCTTTGTCCCCTCTTTGTCTTTCTGCCGGTCTCCTTGTCTCTTCTGTTGATGTCGCTATCAGTTGAGATTAAAGTAATCAAAGATCTTCCTTGGCCTCCACCAGTGGGACAACTGAACAGCACTGCAGAAACCCAAGAAAATGATGTCAGCACTTCCTTCTCCTCCCAGCAGCCTCCATCTTCTCCACACTTAACAGCCCAGGACAGTATTGAAGACAGCAATGGTGGGTTTCTGAGCACTAAGTCTTGCTTTTCTTTATTGCTGTATACGTGCCACAAAACCTATATGTATGGGTTTATTTTTTACATATGTAATGAACATTGAGTTTACATGTCTATAGGGGAAACCCAATGATTGTCTTTACCAGGTCTGTAAACATATCTAATTTTGTATGCTGCTGAATCTGATCTTTAATGTCAATTTAATTTGTGCACTTTGATTGCCGACCTTGCAATCATGAATTTTTGAGTTTTGGCAATATCCCTAACCAATGACTTTTGTGAAATAATTCTGCTGGTTCTAAGGTATGTTATACCACACTTCTGCCCGGATATTATTGTAGGTTAGAAAGGGGTCGGCATAAATATCAATATTGTGCATGTTGCGTTCCTTGAAATATATTGCGAACACTTAGAAATTCGCTTGACTGCTTATTCTTTACATTAAGCCGGTGCTTGAAATCTTTTTTTGCTTCATCCATTATGATGTGAATAATAGACCGTGCAGGTGGAATAGAAATAGAGCTTATGTGTGAAGTGAAAGTGGATCATGCAGGATAAAAGCTATAAAAAGAGAATGTTATGTTTCTTTGAGAATCTTATACCTATTCTGTATATTTTACATCTGTTCGTTAAACATTTCATAGAGCAATATGTAATAAATCCTTTTTGAAATGAATGATATTATACGTATGTACATGTGTGTATGAATTCAATGTATACACATGCGCGCGCGTGTGTGCGCGCGCGTGTGTGTGTGTGTGTGTGTGTGTGTATCATATATATGTAATCACAAAAGTGAGTATACCCCTCTCATTTTTGTAAATATTTTATAATATATTTTCATGGGACAACACCGAAGATATGACACTGATACAATGTAATGTAGTCAGTGTCCAGCTTATATAACAGTGTAACTTTGGTGTGCCCTCGCATATCGCTAGCAACAAAAGTGAGTACATCCCTACAGTGAAAATAGCTAAATTGTACTGCTTGCATAGCAGTGTAATTTTGGTGTCCCTTTTCAATAACTCAACAAACAGCCATTAATGTCAAAAGCGCTGGAAACAAAAGTGATTACACCCCTAAAGGCCTCTTTACATGCTGCGATATCGGTACCGATATCGCTAGCGTGGGTACCCGCCCTCATCTGTTGTGCGACACGGACAAATCGCTGCCCGTGCCGCACATCGCCCAGACCCGTCACACTACTTACCTGCTCGGCGACGTCGCTGTGACCGGCGAACCGCCTCCTGTCTAAGGGGGCGGTTCGTTCAGCGTCACAGCTGCGTCACTGAACCGCCGCCCAATAGAAGCGGAGGGGCGGAGATGAGCGGGACGTAACATCCCGTCCACCTCCTTCCTTCCGCATAGCGGCTGGGTGGCAGGTAAGGAGAGCTTCCTCGTTCCTGCGGCGTCACACGGAGCGATGTGTGCTGGTGTAGGAATGAGGAACAACTTCGTTACTGCTGCAGTAACGATTTTTGAGAATCGCTCATAGGTGTCACACGCAACGGCATCGCTAATGCGGCCGGATGTGCGTCACCAATTCTGTGACCCCAACGAGTTTGCATTAGCGATGTCGTAGCGTGTAAAGCCCCCTTAAGTAAAAATAGCCAAATTGTGCCCAATTAGCCATTTTCCCTCCCCAGTCTCATGTGACTCAACATTGTTACAAGGCCTCAGGTGTGAGTGGGGAGCAATTGTGGTAAATTTGGTGTTAGCCTTAACACACACTCTTACTGGAGGTTCAACATGGCACCTTATGGCAAAGAATTCTCTGAGAATCTGAACAAAAAAAAAATCTTGTTCTACATTAAGATGGCCTAGGCTAGAAGATTTCCAACACACTGAAGTTGAGCTCGCGTTTGGTGGTCAAGACCATACAGTGGTTTAACAAGGCAGGTTCCATTCAGAACAGGCCTCACCATGGTCGGCCAAAGAAACTGAGTGGAAATGCTCCGCGTTATGTCCAGAGCTTGTATTTTCAAAATAGAAGTATGAGTGCTGCCAGCATTGCTGCAGAGGTTACAGGGGTGAGGGGTTAGCCTTTCAGTGCTCAGACCATATGCCACACACTGAATCAAAATGGACTGCATGGATACAGAATTACCTGCTGCACCATGGACAGATTTAAGAATAGGTCTACTAATCACAACTCTCACATTCCTGAGCTGTGTGCTTGTTCAAATGTCTTGTTATCTCTATATTTAAATATAGTGATAACAATGTACAGGTCAGAACAAACCACTGGTAACTGTCTTTAAAGTAGAACTCAGTTCAAGTTCTGCTAATGCTACAGTTCTCCTACTGGTTGGAAATATCATTCAAGGAGGAGTCCCCCCCAACACCAACACTTTAACACTAGAAGTCCCAGAAATTTCGAGCTCCCCCCTGAAGTCCCGAAAGAGGGTCAAATGACCCTTAGTCCAAACTGAATAGAACTAACTAGAAACTAAATGGCTAAACTCAATGGAAAACAACAACCTCCTGTGGTGCGACAGTAATGGCCTTAATTACAGAACAAAAGACAGTGATTATAGGAAGTTAGCTAAAATCCTTCAGGTCATTCGATCCGTCTCTGGGTTCCAAAGGTAGAAATGTTAAATGACCCCTCTCTGGGACTTCTAGTGTTAACCACACAAAGCAGTAAATTAGACAGCAGAGCTGTGAGCTGCTACATAAATATTGCTATATGGGTAGAGAAACCAACAAAGCCTTCGACTAATGCTTTTACTCATTTTTGCATTTGATCGAAATATCAACTTCTGTTGGGTTGTCTCCCTCATTCCTCAGTAGAATACTTCCTTAACCTGCTCTTTGACTCTTCATTTGTCAATCAAAGTCTTTCTTTTTGGAACCAATTCTCCTATAGGGATGCCCTTATCATATTTTAAATGGGATCTCCCTAATCCTGACCATGGTTTGCCTTACAGACTAGTATACGCAATCCTGTGGTGTTATCACACTCAAGAAAAATGTCTAAAAGAGATGTAGTTCTCCTTTACACAATTATTGTGAACGTCAAAAGAAATTAGTTGGCGTTGATTTGTTTAGGAAACTGGAGGACAAACGTGTCAAGAGTCAACTCCAAACCAGTAGCAAGTCAGTTCATAAAAGAAAAGATTTTTCTGTTTGCTAAGGCCCCGCCCCTTCTGGTCACATGGGTATGACATCAGCAAGGTCCGAGGTCCTTCTAGCCACAACTTTTAGTAAAACGCTTCTATAATAGAATTAGCATAAATAAAAGATAGGGGGAGGAATCACAGGCAGGGGAGCAGAAATGAAAACCCACCCCAGCTATAAACTGATAGGCAGCTGCTGCCAATCAAAAAGCTGTTCATTTTACAAAATGTACTTGCTTGTGTTTCAAAAAAGACACATCCTAACTGACAACTAAAGGTATGTATAGAGTCAGCATGATAGTGCCAGTATAGCACTGGCTTTAGTTTATATTGGAAAATCCTGGTGATTGGTGCTCTTTAATATGCTGATATCTTGATGACCCCACCACTTACTTCATGGTGAACTTGCATATATTTCGCAACACTTTGTAGCGAGCGAAGAAAGTCACAAATCTGACATGCACCATAACTTTCTACCTTTTTATGTATTTGAAATAACATAATAAATTCCTCCTATGGCTTAAAATCTGTACAAATTGATATTGGTTATGTAATGAATGTAAAACTGTTCACTCCCTTTGTTTCCTAAATTGTAGGGCTCGTGTAGCAGAATGGATAAGGGAATCCTAGTGTGTGCATAAGTATGTATAAGAGCGCTGACTTTTATGAGTCTGTGAAGTCCAATTTTTACCCTTTTTCTTAGTTTCTTTCATGCTGGGTAGGAACTAAATAATGCAGTACTATTCCTCACAATTAAGTTGTAAGCTATGCTTTTCCATTACTTACAGACTTTAAGAAATATGGAGGCCAGGGATTTTTCTAATTGGCTTATGAGCAATGGTAATAGTCCTGAATATCTGCACTATATTATTCATACATTATACTCCTAGAACAATGACTGTTGATGAGGTTAACCTATAACTGTTAAATTAGGGTTTTTCTGCAGAATCACCACAAAACTGTAGAAACCTGACATTTTAGCAGCCTGTCAACATGCTGATGTCAGACCCGTGACCTAACTGCTTAAAGTGGTATTCCCATCTCCAAGATCCAATCCAACTATGTGGTAGGCGTAATAATAATTTCAGCAAATACCTGTAAAAGGGGGGCTGCTCCCCGCCGTGTGAATGTACTATGTATTATAGACTGTTGAATATTATAAGATGTCTATGTTTGTACAAATAGCTGCCATCTAGCACCAAGTCTATTTTCAGTTAGATGTGTTAGGTAAGATAGGGTTAAGGTTGTAGAAGGGATGATTGGCTGATTATAAGAAAGAGAACAGGAGGGAAGGCTCAATAATGAACCAGTAGAGAATGGGGTTCAAGTGTGAGAAGACATGGTCTCGGTTCTAGGGCCAGTTAGGGAACCCCAAGGTAACTTCGAGAGGTCCAGAGCCTACGGTTCACCCCCGACTGGCTTAGAGAATAGTTTTATGGTCAATATTTTATATTTAGTTTTGATTTATCATTTAGGCAGTTTATATATCTTTGATAATTTAGTATTTTTATATTGGCTTTATAAGTGTTATTCATAAAAGCAATAACAGAGTATAGTGTCTGTTATAAAGATGTCTTTGTTTCAAATGTCTTTGTTAATGAATGTATACAAAACTGGATAGCACTGGCTTTAAGGAATGCAGCAGAAACCTAGTTTACTAATTTATTTTCAACTTGTATACCCTTTTAGGGTAATGTGCTAAGTAGAGATGAGCGAACCGGTCCCGGTTCGGCTCGAGGCGGTTCGCCGAACGGGGGGTCTGGCTCGAGTTCGGCTCGTCGAACGTTCGACGAACCGAACTCGAGCCCATAGGAAACAATGGCAGGCAATCACAAACACAGTAAAACACCTAGAAAACACCCTGAAAGGTGTCCAAAAGGTGACAAACAACTCACAACATAACACAAACACATGGGAAAGTGACAAGGACATATACTCATGTGAAAACAAAACAGCTGGACAAGGAAAAAGAGGGAGACACACAGATATATGAGTATATGCAAAGAAACATCGATTCCATTATTGTGCAACTTGAGCCCTGCTCATTTTAGGCTTCCAATCTGGATAAATTGCCTGAGCTCGCCACGTACGCCTTGAGGATCTTGTCGTGTCCTGCAGCCAGCGTTCTCTCGGAACCTGTCTTCAGTGCTGCTGGGGGTCTGCTGGCAGATAAGCACACGTGTCTGTCCACTGACAATGTGGACCTGGCTCTCAGAGGACTTTTCTTCCCCTGGGTCAGCCAGGGGAGGCGAAAGGCACGCGTATTTTTGAGAGTGCTTCATGCAAAGCATCTTTTTCTTTGTCAAAAGGGGGGCTCAACCGATGCCAGTCAAGTGGGGTGTGTGTGGCCCAGTTAGTGGCAACGAGGGAGACTGTGGTTGGAGTCCCCTCGCTGTGTCTCTAAAAGAACCAAGATGAACAAGTCATGGCTCTCAGAGGACTTTTCTTCCCCTGGGTCAGCCAGGGGACGGGAAAGGCACGCGTATTTTTGAGAGTGCTTCATGCAAAGCATCTTTTTCTTTTTCAAAAGGGGGCTCAACCGATGCCAGTCAAGTGGGGTGTGTGTGGCCCAGTTAGTGGCAACGAGGGAGACTGTGGTTGGAGTCCCCTCGCTGTGTCTCTAAAAGAACCAAGATGAACAAGTCATGGCTCTCAGAGGACTTTTCTTCCCCTGGGTCAGCCAGGGGACGGGAAAGGCACGCGTATTTTTGAGAGTGCTTCATGAAAAGCATCTTTTTCTTTGTCAAAAGGGGGGGTCAACCGATGCCAGTCAAGTGGGGTGTGTGTGGCCCAGTGAGTGGCAACCAGGGAGACTGTGGTTGGAGTCCCCTCGCTGTGTCTCTAAAAGAACCAAGATGAACAAGTCATGGCTCTCAGAGGACTTTTCTTCCCCTGGGTCAGCCAGGGGACGGGAAAGGCACGCGTATTTTTGAGAGTGCTTCATGCAAAGCATCTTTTTCTTTTTCAAAAGGGGGCTCAACCGATGCCAGTCAAGTGGGGTGTGTGTGGCCCAGTTAGTGGCAACGAGGGAGACTGTGGTTGGAGTCCCCTCGCTGTGTCTCTAAAAGAACCAAGATGAACAAGTCATGGCTCTCAGAGGACTTTTCTTCCCCTGGGTCAGCCAGGGGACGGGAAAGGCACGCGTATTTTTGAGAGTGCTTCATGAAAAGCATCTTTTTCTTTGTCAAAAGGGGGGGTCAACCGATGCCAGTCAAGTGGGGTGTGTGTGGCCCAGTTAGTGGCAACGAGGGAGACTGTGGTTGGAGTCCCCTCGCTGTGTCTCTAAAAGAACCAAGATGAACAAGTCATGGCTCTCAGAGGACTTTTCTTCCCCTGGGTCAGCCAGGGGACGGGAAAGGCACGCGTATTTTTGAGAGTGCTTCATGCAAAGCATCTTTTTCTTTGTCAAAAGGGGGGGTCAACCGATGCCAGTCAAGTGGGGTGTGTGTGGCCCAGTTAGTGGCAACGAGGGAGACTGTGGTTGGAGTCCCCTCGCTGTGTCTCTAAAAGAACCAAGATGAACAAGTCATGGCTCTCAGAGGACTTTTCTTCCCCTGGGTCAGCCAGGGGACGGGAAAGGCACGCGTATTTTTGAGAGTGCTTCATGCAAAGCATCTTTTTCTTTTTCAAAAGGGGGCTCAACCGATGCCAGTCAAGTGGGGTGTGTGTGGCCCAGTTAGTGGCAACGAGGGAGACTGTGGTTGGAGTCCCCTCGCTGTGTCTCTAAAAGAACCAAGATGAACAAGTCATGGCTCTCAGAGGACTTTTCTTCCCCTGGGTCAGCCAGGGGACGGGAAAGGCACGCGTATTTTTGAGAGTGCTTCATGAAAAGCATCTTTTTCTTTGTCAAAAGGGGGGGTCAACCGATGCCAGTCAAGTGGGGTGTGTGTGGCCCAGTTAGTGGCAACGAGGGAGACTGTGGTTGGAGTCCCCTCGCTGTGTCTCTAAAAGAACCAAGATGAACAAGTCATGGCTCTCAGAGGACTTTTCTTCCCCTGGGTCAGCCAGGGGACGGGAAAGGCACGCGTATTTTTGAGAGTGCTTCATGCAAAGCATCTTTTTCTTTTTCAAAAGGGGGCTCAACCGATGCCAGTCAAGTGGGGTGTGTGTGGCCCAGTTAGTGGCAACGAGGGAGACTGTGGTTGGAGTCCCCTCGCTGTGTTTTACATGCTTTTAGAAGGGCATGAAATGGCTTGGAGGTTGACTTTCATCATATGCAAACTGTTGGCTACCAAAATGCTGCCTTTCCAACAACTGTGGTTATAGGCAATGAGGAACATACTGATGAAGATGAGACGCAGATACCCGATTGGGATGACAACTTAAATATTCGGTCAGGGCAAGAAGAAACTCGGTCTGAGGGGTAGGGGAGTGCAAACACAACAATTGATGATTAAGTTCTAGATCACACCTACTGTCAACCCACAGTCAGACACTCGAGGAGGTCAACAGAGGCGGTGGAGGAGGATGCAACCGACGTCGAAGTAACCTGGCGCCTTCCTGGACACAGTCGGAGCACTGGTAGCACGTCTACAACTGCATCCTCAGCCACCACTCTGCCTCTGAGCATTATTCGGGGTGGATCAACAGGTCGCATGGCCTCTAAGCCTTGCCTAGCCAGGTCCTTTTTTGACATAGAAAAAGATCGCCCAAATTATGTGATCTGTAAAATTTGTCATGGTTCTCTTAGTAGAGGTCAAAAGCTCAGCAGTTTGACAACTTCTTCCATGAATCGTCACATGAATAAATATCATATGGCCCGATGGGAAGCTCACCGTGCTGCAATGCGGCCTAGCGGAGCGAACCATCCACCGCCTGCCCCTTCCAGTGCATCCGCGCGCTCGTCATCTTCTAGGACTGTGGGGACAGCTGTCACACCTGTTTTTCCACCCACAACTTCCACCACTGTAACCGCAACAGGCAGTTTGCTTGGTAGGTCGTCAGTTGGTTTGGAAGGGGAAACAAGTGAGTGTGTACAGCTCTCTCAGACATCGATAGCACCAACTTTGGATGAAGGCAACATCATGTCTCCGCCTGCACTTTCCTCACAAAGCTGCATTTTTCCAGGGACACCCGACTCAACACCGTCTACACACAGCAGCCAGATCTCTGTCCCTCAGATGTGGTCAAATAAAAGGCCACTTCCTGCGACCCATGACAAAGCGAAGAGGTTGACTCTATCCCTCTGTAAGCTGTTGACTACAGAAATGCTGCCTTTCCGCCTAGTGGACACACAGGATTTTAGAGACCTTATGTCTGTCGCTGTGCCCCAGTACCAGATGCCTAGTCGCCACTACTTCTCTAAGAAAGGTGTGCCCGCGCTACACCAGCATGTCGCACACAACATCACCGCTTCCTTGAGAAACTCTGTGTGTGAACGGGTGCATTTCACCACCGATACTTGGACCAGTAAGCATGGACAGGGACGTTACATGTCGCTGACTGGCCACTGGGTAACTATGGTGATAGATGGTGAAGGGTCTGCTGCACAAGTCTTGCCGTCCCCACGACTTGTGTGTCAATCCTCTGTCTGTCCAAGTTCCGCCACTGCTTCTGCATCCTCCACCTCATCTGGGTCCTCCACCTCCGCCCCAAGCCTGCCTGGTCAGGCCACCAGCGTTCTCACTGCGCAGAAGGAATCACGCACCCCTCATTACTATGCTGGTAGCAGAGCGCAACGGCATCAGGCGGTCTTTAGCTTGACATGTCTTTGAAATAGGAGTCACACAGCGACTGAGTTGTGGGCAGCTCTGGAGACTGATTTTGATAAATGGTTGTCTCCACTCAACCTGCAGCCTGGTAAGGCCGTGTGCGACAATGCTGCAAACCTGGGTGCGGCCCTTCGCCTGGGCAAGGTGACACACGTGCCTTGTATGGCTCACGTGTTTAACCTTGTTGTCCAGCAATTTTTAACACACTATCCCGGCCTAGATGGCCTTCTGACCAGGGCACGGAAACTGTCTGCAGTGCTCACTTCCGCCGTTCAACCGCCGCACCTGAGCGACTTGCATCGCTCCAGAAGTCTTTCGGCCTGCCGGTTCATCGCCTGAAATGCGATGTGGCGACACGCTGGAATTCAACTCTCCACATGTTACAGCGACTGTGGCAGCACCGGCGAGCCCTGGTGCAATACGTCATGATGTATAGCCTGGGCCAACGAGATGCAGAAGTGGGGCAGATCACCCTGATGGAGTGATCTCAGATCAAGGACCTATGCACCCTTCTGCACAGTTTCGACATGGCGACGAATATGTTTAGCGCTGACAATGCCATTATCAGCATGACGATTACAGTCATTTACATGCTGGAGCACACGCTAAACACTATTCGTAGTCAGGGGGTGGGACAACAGGAAGGGGAGGAACTACAGGAGGATTCATATGCGCAAGACACAACAACATCACCAAGGTCCAGACGTTCATCATCACCAACGCGGCAGGCATGGGACCATGGGGGACAGGGATCAACAAGGGCGCATGGTAGCAGGTGAGATGTTGAGGAAGGTGCAGGAGGACATGAAGATATGGAGGACGAACTGTCCATGGACATGGAAGACTCAGCAGATGAGGGGGACCTTGGTCAAATTTCAGTTGAAAGAGGTTGGGGGGAGATGACAGAGGAAGAAAGAACGGTTAGCACCTCTATGCCACAAACACAGCGTGGACTTGGTGCGCATGGCTGCGCAAGACACATGAGTGCCTTCTTGTTGCACTACCTCCAACATGACCCTCGTATTGTCAAAATTAGAAGTGATGATGACTACTGGCTTGCCACACTATTAGATCCCCGGGACAAGTCCAAATTTTGTGACATAATTCCACCCATAGAAAGGGACGCACGTATGCAGGAGTATCAGCAGAAGCTGTTACTCGATCTTAGCTCGGCTTTTCCACCAAACAACCGTGCAGGTGAAGGGAGTGATTCTCCCAGTTGTAACTTGACAAACATGGGACGGCCTCGTCATCTTCAACAGTCTACCCGTACCAGTAGGACCGTATCTGGTGCTGGTAACAGCAATTTTATGGAATCTTTTCATAATTTTTTTAGACCCTCCTTTGCAAGGCCACCAGAGACAACAAGTCTGACACATAGTCAACGGATGGAGAGGATGATACAGGAGTATCTCCAAATGAACATCGATGCAATGACTTTGCAAATGGAGCCTTGCTCCTTTTGTGCTTCAAATCTAGAAAAATGTCAAGAGCTCTCCAGTTACGCCTCGAAGATTTTGTCGTGTCCAGCTGCCAGCGTTGTCTCTGAACGTGTCTTCAGTGCTGCTGGGTGTGTGCTGACAGATAAGCGCACGCGTCTGTCCAGTGACAATGTGGACAGACTGACGTTCATCAAAATGAACAAGTCATGGATCCAGAAGGAATTTACTACCCCTGTGTCATCCTGGGGAGAGTAAATGCTTGTGGATTTGGAATGTGCTTGATGCAAATCAAAACATCCTGTTTGCAACTAGGGCACAAGTGCTGCCACTGATAAGGTGTCTGTGTGGGGCCCAATTTTTGGAAAAAAAGGGAGACTCCGCTTGGAGTAACCCTTGCTTGCTGTGTTTTTTAAAAATGATACAAGATGAACAGATCTGAAGGCAAGATGAAGCCAACATCATGTCTCCGCCTGCACTTTTCTCACAAACCTGCATTTTTCCAGGGACACCCTACTCAACACCGTCTACAGACAGCAGCCAGATCTCTGTCCCTCAGATGTGGTCAAATAAAAGGCCACTTACTGCGACCCATGACAAAGCTAAGTGGTTGACTCTATCCCTCTGTAAGCTGTTGGCTACCGAAATGCTGCCTTTACGCGTAGTGGACACACAGGATTTTACAGACCTTATGTCTGTCGCTGTGCCCCAGTACCAGATGCCCAATCACCACTGCTTCTCCAAGAAAAGCATGCCCGCGCTACACCGGCATGTCGCACACAACATCACCACTTCCTTGAGAAAATCTGTGTGCGACAGGGTGCATTTCAACACAGATACTTGGACCAGTAAGCATAGACAGGGTCATTACATGTCACTGACTGGGCACTGGCAAACTATGGTGAGAGATGGAGAAGGGTCTGCTGTACAAGTCTTGCCGTCCCCACGAGTTGTTTCAATCCTTGTTCTGTATGTAGAAGTTAATACACTGCTTCTGCCTCTTCAACCTCGTGTGGGTCCTCTACCTTTGCGCAAACCCTGTGTGGTCAGGCCACCCTTCCTTGCAACTGCGCACAAGGACTACCACACACCTCCTTACTATGCTGGCAGCAGAGCTCAATGCCATCAGGCGGTCAAAGTTTTACTTTGAAATGTATGGGAAATGTGAGTCACACCGCTATTACAGAGAATAGTAGTCAGGCAGGGTCAAAACATTAATTGAGGAACAGGAACAGAATGGGACGGCCAGGACTTAATCAGAAAACAAGCAGAGGTGAAATGCGTATCGGCCAACAAGGTACATAAACAGCAAGCAGGAAAAGTAGTCAGGTAACAAGCACACAAAATCATAAAACTGAACTGGGGGTAAAATTAACCAGAGGTTCATAGCTATGTCTGGCAGTGGTCTGCAGACAGGATGGGCATAAAAAAGGGTGTGGTGTCTTCCCATTGGTTGTAGCTGAATGATGGTATTTCATCTGTGAGATACCCACCAGCTACATTCAGCCAGAGATTCTGCATCTGTCAAGGTAATGCAGCCCAGTGGGTGAGCATAACCTGCGTCCACCTGCGCCGCTGGCATCGACTACTCTCCCATCATCAGCACTATTCATGAAAGGAACACGTTGTCACCTGGCGACCGGAGTACAAATTGACGGAGCGGACTCCGTTGGTGACTTAACAGCCGTGTGCGGCAATGATGCAAACCTGGCTGCGGGCCATCCTCAGGGCAATGTGACACACGTGCCTTTTATGGCTCACGTGTTGATCCGAATTCTCCAGCAATTTTTAAAACACCATCACGGCCTACATGGCCTTGTGCAGCGGGCACGCTCGCTATGTGCTCACTTCCATCGTGCGCACACAGCAGCTCAACAACTTTCATCACTCCGGAAGTCTTAGGGTCTGGCAGTTAAACGCCGGAAATGCGATGTTCCGACACGCAGGAATTGGAATCTGCACATGTTGCAGCGTGTGTGGCAGCACCGCAGAGCCCTGCTGAAATACGGTAAGACATATAGCCTGGGATAAGTTGATCCAGAGGTGGTGCAGATCACGCTGCTGGAGTGGTGTCAGATCAAGGACCTATGCACCCTGCTACACAGTTTTGAAATGTCGACGAAGATGTTTAGCACTGGCAATGTCATTCTCAGCGTGACAATTCTGGTCATCTACATGATGGAGCACACTGTAATTATTATTCGGAGTCAGGTGTTGGGACAAGAGGAAGGGGAGGAAGTACAGGAGGAGTCATATGCGGAAGGGATAACAAGATCTACGAGGTCCAGATGGTCAGCGGCACCTATGCGGCAGTCATGGTGAGGGAGAGGGATTAACAAGGGCGCATAGTATCAGCAAAAAGTGTTGATGAAAGTGCAGGAGCCCATGAAGAAATGGAGGACGAACTGGCGATGGGCATGGAAGACTCAGCAGATGAGTGAGAGCTTGCTCACATTTCGGTTGTGCGAGGTTGTGGGTAGAGGGCAGAGGAAGGATGCACGATTCTCACCTCTCTGCCACCAACACACCAAGGACTTGGTCCTCCTGGATGCACAAGACACATGAGCGCCTTCTTGCTGCACTACCTACATGACCCTCGGATTGTATGAATTTGAAGTAATCCTGAATACTGGGTTGCCACACTGTTAGATCCCCGGTACAAGACAAAATTTGGCGAACTAATTCCTGCCATAGAAATAGACGCACGTATACAGGAGTATCTGCAGAATGTGGTACGCAATCTTAGATCTACTTTTCCACTAAACACCAGTGCTGCACAGAGTGAATCTCAACACTTTGTCATGGATAGGAGGAAATGGTCTTTTACTTGTCCACATCGGAGGGACCGAGGGATGGCTGCTGTGCTGAGATGGCGTTGAGTACGGTGTCCCTGCACAGTTGCACTTTTGGTCATATCCCAAAATGAGTTGAAAAAGGACAGATGCTGTTGGAAAGGGGAACAGGTGTGTTGGAAAGGGGAAAAAAATTTTGGTCCGTGGATTTGGTGGTTAAACAACTGTAACATTTGCTGAAGAAACAACATCTGTTACAGTGGGACTGGCAGATTTGGATAAAGTGGTATATAATCTGTGACCGCTATATAACAAAAATTAATAAGAAAAGAAAGAGAAAGGTATATATCACCTTCAGCAGTCAGTGTCCACCGTGCTCCCAGTTGGAAAAGGAGAGGTTGGCAACTTGAAGGTTTGGTGGAGGATACAGAGCTGTGTGGCTATGAAACTAATAGTAGCCTGAACCGAGTTAGACGCCATTCGGATCTGGAGACTGTGAGCCCTGTTAGCGTCACAGGGTCCACATGCCCACCCAGCCCAGGAACTCCCTGTTAACAACACAGGGGCCATTGAGTACGCTGACCGTGTGCGTAGGGGCCACACCTGTGGACAGCAGGCGCATCAGCAGCAGCAGGCCTGTTAATGCCACTGGGCTGCACAAGCAGGACTGTTAGGACAGGAGCTGGTCTTAACCGTTCTGCGTTACCAACTGTGGTGGTGGCCTGCATCCACCACCCTATCCCTGCCTACCTCTGGCCTAAAGCCGCAATGGGTTCAACACATGGAGGTGTGCTCTTTCGGAGCATAATAGAAGACTGCGCACCTCCTTGTTGGCTCCAGCCCCTTTTATAACCTGGGTCCGCCCCAAACCAGGGTGAACCACAATGCACCTCCTGGAGACAAAAGCAGAGTGACACGTCATGAGTGGCATAACTAGCGTCCTATTTGGAAACGCAACTTCAATGATGACCTCATGGCTGCCATGACCCAAACACCTCACCAGTCATCGTCTGACCATCAATAATGCGGTGACAAGTCATAGGTGTGGGCCTCTGCAAGCCATTTGGGAGGACACCTGATGCCCTGTGGTCTATATGGGACCCCCACATCAGGGCCAGGGCCAAAGAGTTCATTACCGGACCTAGTCTCTGATGCAGGAAGTGCCTGAGCATGCTCAGTAGCATGAAATACAGTCTCTGAAAAAAGACTATCAGCTTTAGCATGGTGTCTAGGCACAAAACAGGACTTAGACCCGGCACAGAATGCAAGCACCTGTGCAAAGAGGCTTTTCACACTTAGTGTGGGAGCATGCGCTGTATCCCGAAATGAAGACTTAGCGTCAGGAATGGCACAGTCAGGCTGAGCATACTCACTAGGCGAAACACTGTAATTATGCTGCAGCTGGGGTACATCGGCACACGCATGCGCACTAGCTGCCTCTCCACACTTAGACGTGGAGGGGAAATTTGTCTTGGAGATGCTGTCTATGAACAGAAGGAAAAGCTAAAGGAAGCCTGACTTTCTATCCCTCCGAATTATGAAATGCAGCAATGAATTCCATGAGTTTGCTATAACATTAGCGTAGCTAAATGTGCATGAGGGTGTGATGTAGAGGTGCTAGAAATAGCTTGTCACCAGTGGGGCACTAATGGAATACAACAGCCAGTTCTATGATGCCACAAAATGGCAGTATTTTGTGCTATCATTATAGCTTATTAAAAACAGAGCACGAGGTTGTCATGCAGAGGTGCTGCACATAGATTTGCAGTAGTGTGAATAGACAAAAGTACAATAGCCACGTTTAGGATACAACTAGGTACAGTGAGTGTTTGCTAGTATAATGGCTGAGTTTAAAAAAGTTTGAGTGTGCAATGCAGGCAGATGTCCTGCAAATAACGTTCCAATACTGTGAATTGACAAAAGTACAATAGCCACGTTTAGGATACAACTAGGTACAGTGAGTGTTTGCTAGTATAATGGCTGAGTTTAAAAAAGTTTGAGTGTGCAATGCAGGCAGACGTGCTGCAAATAACGTTCCAATACTGTGAATTGACAAAAGTACAATAGCCACGTTTAGGATACAACTAGGTACAGTGAGTGTTTGCTAGTATAATGGCTGAGTTTAAAAAAGTTTGAGTGTGCAATGCAGGCAGACGTGCTGCAAATAACGTTCCAATACTGTGAATTGACAAAAGTACAATAGCCACGTTTAGGATACAACTAGGTACAGTGAGTGTTTGCTAGTATAATGGCTGAGTTTAAAAAAGTTAGAGTGTGCAATGCAGGCAGACGTGCTGCAAATAACGTTCCAATACTGTGAATAGACAAAAGTACAATAGCCACGTTTAGGATACAACTAGGTACACTGAGTGTTTGCTACTATAAATGGCTGAGTTTAAAAAAGTTTGAGTGTGCAATGCAGGCAGACGTGCTGCAAATAACGTTCCAATACTGTGAATTGACAAAAGTACAATAGCCACGTTTAGGATACAACTAGGTACACTGAGTGTTTGCTACTATAAATGGCTGAGTTTAAAAAAGTTTGAGTGTGCAATGCAGGCAGACGTGCTGCAAATAACGTTCCAATACTGTGAATTGACAAAAGTACAATAGCCACGTTTAGGATACAACTAGGTACAGTGAGTGTTTGCTAGTATAATGGCTGAGTTTAAAAAAGTTAGAGTGTGCAATGCAGGCAGACGTGCTGCAAATATCGTTCCAATACTGTGAATAGACAAAAGTAAAATAGCCACGTTTAGGATACAACTAGGTACACTGAGTGTTTGCTAGTATAATGGCTGAGTTTAAAAAAGTTAGAGTGTGCAATGCAGGCAGACGTGCTGCAAATAACGTTCCAATACTGTGAATAGACAAAAGTACAATAGCCACGTTTAGGATACAACTAGGTACACTGAGTGTTTGCTACTATAAATGGCTGAGTTTAAAAAAGTTTGAGTGTGCAATGCAGGCAGACGTGCTGCAAATAACGTTCCAATACTGTGAATTGACAAAAGTACAATAGCCACGTTTAGGATACAACTAGGTACAGTGAGTGTTTGCTAGTATAATGGCTGAGTTTAAAAAAGTTTGAGTGTGCAATGCAGGCAGACGTGCTGCAAATAACGTTCCAATACTGTGAATTGACAAAAGTACAATAGCCACGTTTAGGATACAACTAGGTACAGTGAGTGTTTGCTAATATAATGGCTGAGTTTAAAAAAGTTTGAGTGTGCAATGCAGGCAGACGTGCTGCAAATATCGTTCCAATACTGTGAATTGACAAAAGTACAATAGCCACGTTTAGGATACAACTAGGTACAGTGAGTGTTTGCTAGTATAATGGCTGAGTTTAAAAAAGTTTGAGTGTGCAATGCAGGCAGACGTGCTGCAAATAACGTTCCAATACTGTGAATTGACAAAAGTACAATAGCCACGTTTAGGATACAACTAGGTACACTGAGTGTTTGCTACTATAAATGGCTGAGTTTAAAAAAGTTTGAGTGTGCAATGCAGGCAGACGTGCTGCAAATAACGTTCCAATACTGTGAATTGACAAAAGTACAATAGCCACGTTTAGGATACAACTAGGTACACTGAGTGTTTGCTACTATAAATGGCTGAGTTTAAAAAAGTTTGAGTGTGCAATGCAGGCAGACGTGCTGCAAATATCGTTCCAATACTGTGAATAGACAAAAGTACAATAGCCACGTTTAGGATACAACTAGGTACACTGAGTGTTTGCTAGTATAATGGCTTAGTAACAATGAGTTGTAGTGTGCAATGCAGGCAGACGTGCTCTGCAAATGTCTTTGCACTAGTGGGACTATAGCAAAGTCCAATAGCCACGTTTAGGATGCCACTAGGTACACTGAGTGTTTGCTAGTAAAATTGCTTAGTTTAAAAAAGTTGGAGTGTGCAATGCAGGCAGATGTGCTCTGCTAATATCTTTGCACTAGTGGGACTATAGCAAAGTCCAATAGCCACGTATAGGATGCCACTAGGTACACTGAGTGTTTGCTAGTATAATGGCTTAGTTAAAATGAGTTTGAGTGTGCAATGCAGGCAGACGCGCTATGCAAATGTCTTTGCACTAGTGGGACTATAGCAAAGTCCAATAGCCACGTATAGGATGCCACTAGGTACACTGAGTGTTTGCTAGTATAATGGCTTGGTTTTAATGAGTTGGAGTGTGCAATGCAGGCAGACGCGCTCTGCAAATGTCTTTGCACTAGTGGGACTATAGCAAAGTCCAATAGCCACGTATAGGATGCCACTAGGTACACTGAGTGTTTGCTAGTATAATGGCTTGGTTAGAATGAGTTGTAGTGTGCAATGCAGGCAGATGTGCTCTGCTAATGTCTTTGCACTAGTGGGACTATAGCAAAGTCCAATAGCCACGTATAGGATGCCACTAGGTACACTGAGTGTTTGCTAGTATAATGGCTGAGTTTAAAAAAGTTAGAGTGTGCAATGCAGGCAGACGTGCTGCAAATATCGTTCCAATACTGTGAATAGACAAAAGTACAATAGCCACGTTTAGGATACAACTAGGTACACTGAGTGTTTGCTACTATAAATGGCTGAGTTTAAAAAAGTTTGAGTGTGCAATGCAGGCAGACGTGCTGCAAATAACGTTCCAATACTGTGAATTGACAAAAGTACAATAGCCACGTTTAGGATACAACTAGGTACACTGAGTGTTTGCTACTATAAATGGCTGAGTTTAAAAAAGTTAGAGTGTGCAATGCAGGCAGACGTGCTGCAAATATCGTTCCAATACTGTGAATAGACAAAAGTACAATAGCCACGTTTAGGATACAACTAGGTACACTGAGTGTTTGCTAGTATAATGGCTTAGTAACAATGAGTTGTAGTGTGCAATGCAGGCAGACGTGCTCTGCAAATGTCTTTGCACTAGTGGGACTATAGCAAAGTCCAATAGCCACGTTTAGGATGCCACTAGGTACACTGAGTGTTTGCTAGTAAAATTGCTTAGTTTAAAAAAGTTGGAGTGTGCAATGCAGGCAGATGTGCTCTGCTAATATCTTTGCACTAGTGGGACTATAGCAAAGTCCAATAGCCACGTATAGGATGCCACTAGGTACACTGAGTGTTTGCTAGTATAATGGCTTAGTTAAAATGAGTTTGAGTGTGCAATGCAGGCAGACGCGCTCTGCAAATGTCTTTGCACTAGTGGGACTATAGCAAAGTCCAATAGCCACGTATAGGATGCCACTAGGTACACTGAGTGTTTGCTAGTATAATGGCTTGGTTTTAATGAGTTGGAGTGTGCAATGCAGGCAGACGCGCTCTGCAAATGTCTTTGCACTAGTGGGACTATAGCAAAGTCCAATAGCCACGTATAGGATGCCACTAGGTACACTGAGTGTTTGCTAGTATAATGGCTTGGTTAGAATGAGTTGTAGTGTGCAATGCAGGCAGATGTGCTCTGCTAATGTCTTTGCACTAGTGGGACTATAGCAAAGTCCAATAGCCACGTATAGGATGCCACTAGGTACACTGAGTGTTTGCTAGTATAATGGCTTAGTTAAAATGAGTTTGAGTGTGCAATGCAGGCAGACGCGCTATGCAAATGTCTTTGCACTAGTGGGACTATAGCAAAGTCCAATAGCCACGTATAGGATGCCACTAGGTACACTGAGTGTTTGCTAGTATAATGGCTTGGTTAGAATGAGTTGTAGTGTGCAATGCAGGCAGATGTGCTCTGCTAATGTCTTTGCACTAGTGGGACTATAGCAAAGTCCAATAGCCACGTATAGGATGCCACTAGGTACACTGAGTGTTTGCTAGTATAATGGCTTGGTTAGAATGAGTTGTAGTGTGCAATGCAGGCAGACGCGCTCTGCAAATGTCTTTGCACTAGTGGGACTATAGCAAAGTCCAATAGCCACGTATAGGATGCCACTAGGTACACTGAGTGTTTGCTAGTATAATGGCTTAGTTATCAGTTGGAGTGTGCAGAGGACAAGAGGGTACAGTGGCAGGATTGTGGTGCTCTGGGTAGAGGAATGGAAGCCTGCCTTTCTATTCCCTCCTAATGGTGAAATGCAGGTAGGAAATCCCTGACCTGGGCTACACAGACGCTGTTGCTGTTTGCAGGACCTGTCACCTATGGCTCTCTGACCCTGCCGGTTGGAGCCCTTAAAAGGACTGCTATAAAGTGCTCTCCCTAAGCTGTCTAACGCTGTGTATGCAGCGCATACAGCTGTATCGGCTATAGGACTCAGGAAGACGGAGCTGCGACAGTGATGTCTGACACCAAAGACGCAGAAGGCAGATAATGGCGTCCGTGAAGAAAATGTCCGGTTTTATAATGCAGGGACATGTGACATGCAGATCCTATCACACATGCCGTTGCTTCTCTGGCTCAAAGTCCACTTAGCTGTGTGTGTGTCTGGGATTGGCTGACATGCTGGCCCGCCCCACAAGACGCGCGCGCTTAGGGAAGGAAGACAAGAAAAAAAAAAAAAAAAAATGGCGATCGCCATTATAGAAACAGCAGTGATCTGAAGGCGCTGTTCACGCACACTATACACTGAAATGTGATAATAGTTTGATTCACAGAGTGACTTACACTATTACAGCAGAAACCAAGCTATGATTTAGCTGTTTTTTGGCTGCTAGAACCGTTCTCGAACGTTTCTAGAACTACCGAGCTTTTGCAAAAAGCTCGAGTTCTAGTTCGATCTAGAACATGCCCCAAAATCACTCGAGCCGCGAACTGGAGAACCACGAACCACGAACCGCGCTCAACTCTAGTGCTAAGCTGTCCCCTTTCTTTTATGGTAGGTTTAAACTGGCGTTTGGGCATCTGAGAGTCAGACAAAGCCTAGTACGCGGACATTGGTCGTGTGTTCTTGTGTTCTTGACTCAAATGCATCGCTATTAATTGGACTAATACTGGCAGATTTGGAGATCCCTTGTATCTCACCCAAAATTAATTCTCCCAGTAAAGGAGTTTCCACAAAGTAGTCAGGCTAGAGAGCCTTCGGAGACCAGAATTGGATGAAGGTGAATGGAGTAAGGGGGAAGGAGACAAAGACCCCGGAGCTTGAGGGCGAGATGCAAGATAGTGTGGCGGCCAGGTGAAGGAGCGTACCCCACACAGAGAGGAAGGAAGGAAAGTCTGCCCTAATGGTGTGAAGAATAAAAGTTATCGGTTCTGGTTGGCTAAGCAAACTCTGCTGTTGCGTGTGTAACTACCTGTCCACAACGACGTTGCCAGCAGGGTGATGGCTACCTGCCTGAAGAAAACAGTGAGAGTCATGCACCCTACCTGAGGTCACATCTGCACAAAGAGTCTCCTTGGCAAAGGAGTGTAGCGCCCATGTCGGGCACCTTCCTGCGTTTGTCCAATTCAAAATGTAGTCTCTTACCTCATGCGCAAGGCATTGATGCTTAGGTATCTGTCCACAAGCAACTAACTGTTACTAAATGAGTGGATGTAACTATGGATACCAAAGCTGTAATGCCCTGCACAACGGGTAAGAGACATGGCTATATCAGGGGACCTAGAATACATTTCTAATTGGAGGGATTTGCTAATGTTGTTATTGCACCTACTATATATTATGATAGAATCTTGGAGATGGGAATACTCCTTTTAACTTTAAAGATGTAAATGTATCAGAGTTCCCACAATGCACTGCTGTCTGGTGGAGTAGTGGTGAATTATACGAGTCTTATAGGGTAGAATGTGTGATGATGAATGAACCTAAGTGATACGCACCCATGCTCTGTAAGATTTGAGAGCACATTTTAAATGCAGATATATAGACTATGAAAATGGAGATGCTAATGAATCGCCATACATTATAGAAATCACGTCACGCTCAGGTTGAAGTAAAATTGGCCTTGGAGCAAATTAAATACATTTCTTGAGATTTAAAAGTCAAGCTATCTTTTCAGAGTCTTTTTATGGAGTTGCAAAGCAAGTGTGATACTTTCTACTCATTTCATCAGTTTATTACAGAGAATTACCTCCTGTGGATCTTTATATGTAAATTGTGCAAAGCACTTACTATGGATTCTGAGGGTGTACGGTTTCCATTACAATTTCTTTTCTCACTTTTAAAATATGTTGGATGTACAGACTGAGCAAAAGTAAAAGGTCTTTCCTGGACGGTGATACTTATAATTTTTAGGCTCCTCATCAGTATGAGATCTATGGGATTAGCTGGCACCTCCAACAATCATCTGTTGTTTCAAACTTTAGTTTTTATTGAATTATATAAAGTTCAACAGATTATATTAGTTAACATAAGCCCAATGCAATCATATGCCATATAAAAAATGGTATGTAAATGCAAGAAGAAAACATTGACGCTTATCCATAAAACTTTAGACTCTCTAGCAGCTCCTAAACTTTAATGACTTATTCTAAGCACAGGTTATCATTATCATTATTGTCGGGCTTACCCCTTCAACACTTCACTTCATGCAACGTTGTATCATAAAGGGGTCTACCACTTGAGATAGTCGAATACAGGTATTGGCCATCGCTTACAATGCTTTAGATAGTAAACGGCAACAGCTCCATTCTGAGGGGGCAATCCAGAGTCCTGTTATTGATTTAGGCATACCCAATTTACGTGATAGAACATTACATATCGCATATAATAAATGTCCCAATGATGTAATTATAGTAGATTGAGGGGCGGTGCTCCACCTGTTTCCTGAAGCCAAGGAGGCCTCAAAAGTTACTTTTGGCGAATATCAGAGAAATAATAATAAAAGAACTGATCATTTGGAGATTCGGCTACTGGGACCCATGAAGTTCTTGTTATGCCTCTGGTTAATAGGTGCCACTATAGTTAAAGTCCTCTTACTCTGTGAAGAGGCAATTTACATATTACATTTCCCAGAGGTGCATGCAAGGCGTTTAAGTCTCCTCATACTGGCATGCCAGATCTGGCGTGTCACTCTCCACAAGCAGAAACCTTACCCCTTAGATTCCAGTGTTAGCTTCTCACATAGCCAAACCAGATTTCATAATGGCACTGCTGAAGGACAATACCCCAAAACATGGTGTCTGTAAATTGAGATTCTGGTTTGGCTTCTATATGGCTTCTATATTCTAAATCTTATGGCAAGGCTCGTTTAAAGGATCAATATTAACTTTTAGGATTGCTACTTCCAAAAGATGGCACTAGAGTTCAAGTTCTCTTCCCCTCGGAAGAGGCAGTTTGCATGTTAAGACATGTAGTGTAAGCAATTTTATCGACGTCTACTTTATGTTGTCAATGTTGTAGCATATACTATATATTCTAATATTCTAATAGGCAATCTATCTTTCTACAAAAAATTCTCAGCCCTACTACATCACTAGTGCAAATCCTGAAGGAGTAAGTCATTTAGTTTCTTAATTGAATTGCATGGCTCTGTACTGCAGCCTGATGGTTACAGATGCTTGCAAACTCTGGGCACCTCTGGAAGAAGTGGAAGATCCGTATATATAATATTATATTTGTACAGGAATGGTGTAAAATACATTAAACCTGGAAATAAATTTTAAAGCAACATTTTAGTATATTATAAACTTATATTGTGAGTTAAAAAACTGGTTTGCAAGACTGGCAAATGCTACCAGTGGTACAGGAGGAGTGCGGTCCTTCATTCTTCTTATTTCATCTATACTTGGACTTTCCTATCGGACGAGCACCCCCGCTCAGGACACGGTAATTCCACAGCCCTCCGCAGACACACGTGTGTTATCGCAAGTGACATGCAGTGGTGCAGGACCATTCCTATTTCCTTGCTGTTGACTCATTTGGACAGGCTTGTCATTTTTCTGTTAGGGCCTTGTTCAGTGGAGGATATAATTGGTGTATATTCTGTCCCTGTGTATCACGGACCACACAAGAAGAGCATATAGACCTATTATAGCCAGTACACATGGCCAATTTTAAATGTACTGATGTCTGTGTGGGTAAAAAATCAAAGCATGCAATACTGGTGATCCGTTTTACCAGAATATTGCCTGCAATGGAAAGCAGGTCCAGCATCAATCCACAGTACAAATGATAAAGCAGGGCTGCACATGAAGCCCCTTACATTCGAAATTTGTGGTCATGGCTGTCAGTTTTCAATGCAGCTGCCTGAACCCTACAGTAAAAGTTTAAAGAGCTGCCTCCCAATTGGTAACAAATTTAATACAATTTTTTAACAGAAATTGGCATAAATTAAAGCACCAACCCATAGCGGGTAAAGATTTTACATTCTGGTGCTCTGACCACCAAATAAGTCCCATATTTATTAATCGTGGGTGTCTTCTAATGAATGAGATACCTCTTACCCAGAGCACTTATGGTTTATGCGCATTTAAATGCTGATAAATATTCAGCCATAATAGGAAATATTCTAGGATTGCATGGAATCTGACAGAGAAGAGAAAACACTGTGAATCTGTATGGAATAGAAGGCATACAGATGTGCAGAAGACTTGTGTCCTTATGGTAGCCCTATGAGTGCTACTATATTCATCAGAGGATAAAAGCACAAGGCTCACATTTACAAATTATAAAATAGACATTATGTTTGTATTGGAAATGGCCAAACTCCCATCCCAGACCGGCACCGTTCCAGCAGTGTTGGCGTACTGTCTCCCAGTGGTCATGTAACATTAGCGCTCATGTAATAGTGCAGCGGCTGCTTCCACTTGATCATGACGTGTCACATGGATTCAGGGTGACGCCACGCTGACATCACTGGATTGTCACCGCTGTTTGAGGTGGATGTAATTAGTTTGTTTTTCAATCTCTAGCTTTCCTATATTACGGCTGTATGGGCTTTCTCTACTAGCAGCACGGCAGTCAGTCAATTTGCACACATCACCCTTCATTATATGGATATATTTCATTAATAGTGTATTCTTTAAATCTCAGTTTTAGACTGCCAGTTCTTCTAAGACCATGTTAAAGCATATTAAATATTTGCTGTTTCACGCTTCTAACATAAGGTATCCAAACTATTTAAATGTACTAATTATATCCGCTTGTAAAAATCCTTAATGCCAAGAAACTGTTAACAGATCTGATTTATGTGAACTCAGTAATTTGTTTCAAGATAAATATGACTATGCAAGGCACTGGTGAATTACTAACGCACAACTGGAATCGTTCCTTTAGAAAAAAAAACCCCGGATGTATTTTGAAGGCATTTCCCAATGCTGGAACAGTTTGATTTTCTGCATGCCTTTCAGTTTCTTTGTTGCAATCAATCAAAGTGGTTATCCACTTAGCTTCTAGATCTTACAAAATTCATGTTCCAAGTTCCATGTTGTACTGGTATAGGGGGTGAGTATACCATTAGGGCAACCTGTTCAGCCGCAGAGAGGTCCAGGTGGGTATTGGAGCCTGCATCACCTCCATAGCAGTAAACAGCTTTTGTCACAGGCACAAAACAGGGCCCATGTACTGTTCTTGCGAGGGGCACTCTTTTGTCTGTATCTGCCATTTTACACATCCATAATACAGCACTCATTAATATGTACAGGCCCAGGTTGCCATACTGTTGGGCTGACAAGTAGTTTTTTTTTGTGAGGGTTAAGGGGAACCTGTCATCAGGCCTTCCCCATAATAAATAATGTCGCCACCATTAAGGTCTCTTTTACACCTAAAATGCTGTGTAAAAAAAATAAAAAAAGTGTCACCAGTTCACTCTGCAAATCCCAAAAAGAGCTTTTATTATATTCACAGATGGCACGGTCTAATCTGATGGGCGTCGATGGTCTTGGTCTGGTCTATCCTCTCTTGATCCGGTCTCTCCTCTCTTTGGATCCGGTCTATCCTCTCTTGATCCGGTCTCTCCTCTCTTTGGATCCGGTCTCTCTTCTCTCGTTCCGGACTCTCCTCTCCTCTCTCGGTCCGGTCTCTCCTCTCTTGGTCCGGTCTCTCCGCTCTCGGTCCGGTCTCTCCTCTCTCGGTCCGGTCTCTCCTCTCTCGGTCCGGTCTCTCTTCTCTCGGTCCGGTCTCTCCTCTCTCGGTCCGGTCTCTCCTCTCTCGGTACGGTCTCTCCTCTCTCGGTCCGGTCTCTCCTCTTTGGATCCGGTCTCTCCTCTCTTGATCCGTGCGCCTCCTTTCTTGATCCGGGCGTCTCCTCTCTTGATTTTGCGACTCCTCTCTGTCTACAGTGGCCTTCCTTCCTCTTGCTTCATGTGGGTGATGTGTCCTACGTTATCCAAACAGTGTCACCCAATCACTGCTCTGTGCAAGCGCTCTTCTCTATGCTTTGCTGAGGGCAAAGTACTTCCCCATTGAACTCAACTGAAAAAAATATGATATTTTAACTGACCTGTAACCGGTGTCATGTCTGGATGAGAACTGCCCAAATTCATTCCACTTTTCTGCTACTGTAATCTGCTGCAGTTTTTTCAATTAAAAATGTGGGAACACAGCGAGTTTGTGAGCTCGATTCTTTGCAGATGGTCAGTGCATAGAGCAAGCAAATATAAAGAAAAATAAAAAGGTGTGATTGATAGAGATGGTGCTGAGAGAATACATTTAATTTTGATTCTGGCACCCGTATAGCCTGCGTCTTTGCTATAGATCCCTTGTGCTGCTGGCAGAGCTCCGCTGTATCGTCCGACCGGCCAATTAGATGCCATTTTAGGTTTTGCTTAATTCATGAACCACAAAACCTTAATGATTTCCATAATGAAAATTCAGTTGCTGTGAGGATTTACAATTCAAACAAATGAATCTGGTTATAGTAAGTGATGTGTCAGTGGGGGCAGCAAGCTGTGCGGCTAAATACATTTTCTCTGCATTTTGCTGCCCCTTATTATAGTAGATTCCTTGTTCCTTTCACTTCTTTGCAGAGCTTCCATGTGATGAGAATGTGAAGTCTACATGGATTAATTTCTGCATTTCTCTGCCTGTTATAAACGCTGCATTTCTTACAAGACCTGTGACTCTATTAACACACAATTTTCTCTGCTGGAAAAGTACTGATGCTTCTCATTCAATGGGAAAAATTACATTCACTCCCAGTGTTATTGTTTTAGACCATGATGTATGTTTTACATTGAAACGTGTCAGAGAGGTTTACAGTTCTCTGAAATGCTGAGATGTCAGTAGGAAATAGTTCTACAAACAGTTTTCCACATTATTTATTTTTTATGTATATTAGCGTGAAGTTTCAAATTTTACCAAAATTCCAACATTCGACTCAAATGTAAATCAGCACAATAACATAGGTATTACTTTTGGAGAAACCCTCTTGTGTAGACATTTTATATTTTTCTAGAATTTTAGTTGATGTCATAGCTTTGTGGTTTATAACCGCTAGTTCCATCCTGTGTAACTGTATACTAATGGGAGGTCTTCTCAAATCACTTGAGGTTTTTTGATGGGACTAAAGGCTCGTGTGCACATTAGACTAAAGGGAATCTGTCAGCAGGTTTTGCTATGTAAGCTGAAGTCGGCATGCTTTAAAGGTTAAAACCTAGAATTCAGGGAAGCCTGTCTTGTCAAGGTTCAGTCTGCTTATTTACTATATTTGTTTAAGTAGCAAAAATTCTCATTTCTCAAGCTACAATGTCACCTACACGGCAGTCCAGCACCCCCCCTCCTTTGATTGACACCTATCTAACAGTATATGATCTCTATTGAGAGCCTGGTGTTGGCAGCTCTCTCAGCTCTGTTAGATGGTTAAATATAAAAATTCTGATTGTGCCAGACCAGCTACAGCCAGTAATCTAAGTAATACATCATTGGAGTCGGTATCTCTTTGCCTTCATTATGCTTTTCTCAGATGAGGTAGCAAAAACCTGCTGATGGATTCTTTTTAAGCTGGTCCAAACCCACCGATTTTGCTAAACTTGCCAATTCTCAACCTGTTTAGGTGTCTAAATGGTGCTTTAGACGAGACGATCTATCGTGCGATAGATCGTCGGTGTCACGGTTTTTGTAACGCACATGCGGCATCACTTGCGATGTCGGGCTGTGTGACAACTCCAAGCGACGCAGTATCGCTCACAAATCGTGATTCGTGTACTCGTCGCTCTGTTTCATAATCTCATTTAATTACAATGGCGCCGGTTGCTTATCGTTCCCAGGGTAGCACACGCCGCTCCGTGTGACACCCCGGAAACGATGAACACCGCTTACCTCCATCCCGCGGCACCCGCCGGCTATGCGGAAGGAAGGAAGTGGGAGGAATGTTTACGTCCCGCTCATCTCCGCCCCTCCGCTTCTATTGGCCGGTTGCTGTGTAACGTCGCTGTGACGCCGAACATCCCTCCCCCTTCAGGAAGAGGATGTTCACCGCCCACAGCGACGTCGCACAGCAGGTAAGTGTTTGTGACGGGGGTTAACGACTTTGTGCGCCACGGGCAACTAATTGACAGTGACGCACAAACGACGGGGGCGGGTACGATCAATCGTGAAATTGCACGATAGATCGTACCGTGTAAAGCAGGCTTAAGGGCTCATGCAGTTATCCAATAAAAATTGTCTATGCATGGACTGAAAAGGGGTGTGGGCGTCACTATCTACTCAGGAAACAGTAACTTACTATCAACTGGGTAAATATTCTACTACCATGTGTATTTTGGTGTCGATTCTGACACTTTGATTTCTCCTTATATAGTGCTGCTTTCCTTATGAACTGCAATTTCTTGTCTTAGTCTGGGTGGCTTGCTTTGATTATAATGGCAATAGGCCCTGGACTTGCTGTGGCTTGACCTCTGGCTGCAGTTCTCCATTGCTTGTTTCTTTCACATTTACAAATATTTACATCTATTACCCTTTGCAAATCACCCACACCATTGCATGTCTTTCCATGTATATTTTTTGTGACGACCTTCTTCCAGTTATGGTATTATTATTATGTGTTTTTTAAGAAATAATATATGGAATGTTTAATTGTTTTTAATGAATATCAATAAAAATTATATATTTTTATGACCTTTGTTCGGTTTTTCTTTTCGGTGATTTATATTTATATCCGAATGGTCATATTGGTCCAATATACCCTCACATTGAGTATAATCTTATTATTATATAATATCACTGGTGGTACCATATTTATTGATGTGATATGGGTATTATTCTTTAACTTTTGGTGGTTATGGACTGAAATGTATAGACTGGCCGCAGGTCTCCCGATCAGAGTATGACCGATTCATATAAGTCTATGGAGCTGTGACACTCAGGTCGGGAGAGCCGCGGCCAGTCTGGGCATTGCGTTCCATGTATGGACCAATTTGTGCAGATGTCTGCATGAGCCCTTACTTCAGCTAATGATGATGAAATAGAAAAACTGAAAAACAAAAAGGCGCAATAGGGTCTTATCCTTCACATAAAATCGGGATAGACATGAGCTAAGCACTCTCACCTGTTAAGCTTGTGAAAGAGTCACAACGCCCAAAGCAAGCTCAATGAATCAGGCTGCAGTAGTCCTCTGAGATATCAAATTTAGACAGGAGGAACAGAAGGAGTTATTACTGTGCGGCCCGTAACAGGAAAATTTACAAAAAAAAAATTGTATAATAAAAGGAGTGATTTTATTTCTTTTTACGCATTTCAAGAGTCTGAGCCCCCTTCTTCTAGAAAGAAATTACTCTGATGCACACCAAAAAGAAAATAAAAAATGCTTATTTGTGTGCATGAGAGTGACTCCTTTCCTGGAGAAGGAGGCTCAGACTCTTGAAACGCATAGAAATAAATCAAATCACTCCTTTTTATTATACAACATTTTTTTTGTATTTTTCCTTTTACGGGTAGCGCAGTGATAACTCCTTCTGCTCCTCCTGTCTACATTCAACTAATGATGGTGAGGGGGAGAAGGATCATGCATTGTGAATTACAGAATGCAATAGTTTTGTCTTCCTGGAGATGAACTGTCACCAGAGGGGTTTGCCAGCAGCTTACTTTTCTTTTTTAAAGGAAAATACTTGTATGCATGTGCATCCTGGCGTCAGAAGTCATAACTGTCAGACAACTGTTTTGTCAGCTATTCAAGCTTCACAAAGATCTTTAGGATGTATGTTTTTTACACCTATGCCCATATAATCCTATTCTGTACGTTTGCCATTGACAGCTAAAAAAAGAAAAATGTGATAACCATTTTGCCTCGGAAATAATTTTTTCCATGCAGTTGGGGTTGCCAAGTTAGGAAAACAAAGTACCCTGGCCAAACATTTGCCAAAAAGAGTCTTCTCCTTTACGACTGTAGTTATATAAATTTATGTAATGGGTTCATTGGCCTATGAATAAAAGATTTTCCTTGCATATATGTCAATAGTAAACCTGTCATGGAGCAATTCCATAGTTTTAGAAACCTCATTCATAACAGCGAATGTCTGCTAAAATCTCTGATTAATAGTTACTGAGTGCCAGCAAAGGAATTTAGACCAAACAAATATCTGGTTTAAACCTTACTCAGTGAGAGCAGATGCACAAGAGGGACGTGCTTTTATTTTTACCAGCCTTTTATAGAACAATTAAGGGTTAATCTTTTAGTAAAATTTCTCAGTATATGCCATTGGTTATATAGAAAAATATGCAAAAAGTCTGTGACTTGTATTTATTTTGGAATTTCCTCTGCAGCGCCTCCTATTTTCAGACTCCATTTCTTGCAATGTTTCTTGCACGTAACATCTTCAGCCTTGAATTTGGATTTGCGCAGATGGACAGTCTTTATCACATCTGCATTCCGTTGCTTTGTATCAGTCTTCAGCTGGTGATCTTTGTATACAGTACACATACTTGCTCTCCTGATATGTAGCAGTAATCCGAAAACAGACTGAAATATATATCCGACATCAGCTGCAGGCTTTAAAACTCTATCTCGCTCCTCATATAAAAAAGAAAACTTTGTTATAGCAAGGTATTTTTCGGACTATATGACGCACTTTTTTATCCCCCAAATGTTGGGAGAAAGTGGGAGCTGCGTCTTATAGTCTGAATGTAGGGCTGCGGGGAATGAGGGTGCTGTGGTGGAGCGGGTCATCGGGGGCACGAGCAGGCTGCCGCAGCGCCTGCCATAACCACGTGGGCCCGCTCATTTCATATGCACGCCCATCCTCCTGCCCATGTCTCAGGGCTGAAGCCGGTGCTGATAGGTGGGCGGGATAATGGGTGGGGAATGTGCGCATACTAAACAGCCAGCTTGCATGATCACCCCTGGCAACTACAGCCTGGAGTGATCATGTGCGCCTGTATTCACTGCCCCCTGCGCATCATCATCATTGCGGGGTGCAGTGAATCAATACACTCACCGGCCACGATCCCTGCAGCACCGCGATGTCCTCCTGTCTGCCAGCCGCAGCTGTGTGTAGACTAGCGGTGCTCACAGTGATGACGTCATCGCTGTGCACACGTGTCCACACACAGCCACGGCCGGCACAGACAGGAGGACACTGCGTTGCTGCAGGGATCGTGGCCGGCTCCACACAGGTCAGCAGTGCTGCTGCCGGCACAGACAGGAGGAAGAGCGATTCTGCAGGGAGCGAGGAAAGGTGAGTATAAACGTTTAATTTTTTTTGTGTGTCACAGGATGCAGGACATATAGCAGGATGGGGGTATATAGCAGGATGGATAGGGGTATATAGCAGGATGAGGTCTTATATCAGGATGGCAGTATATAGCAGGATAGGGGTATATACAGGATGATGGCATATACCAGGATGGGAGTATATAGCAGAATGGGAGCACATAACAGGATGGGGGTATATAGCAGTATGCGGCCATATGCCAGGATGGGGTGTATAGAAGGATGCGGCCATATGCCAGGATGGGGTATATAGAAGGATGAGGCTATATGCCAGGATGGGGGTATATAGCAGGATGCGGCCATATGCCAGGATGGGGTATATAGCATGATGCGGCCATATGCCAGGAAGGGGTATATAGCAGGATGGGAGCACATACCAGGATGAGGGACATATCAAATCAATACTAGGCCCTCATTATGTATAAAATAAAAGAACAAGAGATGAAGTAACTTGAAGATCACAACTTGTTTGAATGTCGTCTTAAACCAACAGAGCATTTGGCTTGGAATAAAACCGAGCTCTTTAGTCTACTGACACCTTACTTTTTCTGTAAGCCTTCTGAATGTGATTTTTAGTCATATTTTGCATCCAGTAGTCTCAGGTACCTGTAAAGAATCCACAAGTAGAAGTAAAATTATTCAATCACCAGATTTAAGATGTAACAGAATTGAATATCATATTTTTAATACCTATAAGCCTATGAAGTATCACTTCATTTTCTTGGGCTGGCATTTTCATCATGTGCTTTATCACAATGTTAGAACTTTTATATTTAAGTCTGTGAAAACCATGGCAATGAAGTTTCATATTATTAGAGTGTTTTACCTGTATTGAGGTTTTTTTGCATTGGCAAAAAAGAGCAACAATTTGTTAATTTTTTACAATTTATTAATTTTTTAATTACAAGTAGACAAAAATTGCAATAAAAAAAATCCTATAAAAAAATCTTGTGTTTTTATACCTTTCTTCCATTGTTTTGCTCACTTGTTTATGTCTCTTTGTATAGTACTATGAGCCTAATCATTGATACATAGTAAATTAAGTGAGTGCACTGTATAATTCGTTTGGTCACAGAGATGAACAATTTTTGGGGAATTTGAATTCTTCAAATTTTCTGAATTTTCCTAGAAAATTAGATTTGTAACCAATCAATTTGTGACACATTGAAAATACTATAAAGCCTCCAATCATCCTGAAAACCATAATACATTATTCTCTTTTTGTCACTCAGTGATATTCACTGGTGAGCTGTCTCCGCACATATATACACTATCTTTACAGTTTCATCAGTGTTATAAAGCTTTGTCTCCCTATCTCTATGGCTATACTATCCAGATTCACCAAAAAAATGTCTGCTGCATTTCCTACATCTGCTTTTATACTGGCTATGATAATTCCTACTGATTAGCTATACCCTGTGATGTTGTACGGCATTATAAGGCATTATGGGGCAAACTTGCCCGAGGGCATGTAATCCTTCTGTGTTTGATGTCATCTTTTGTAGTGTGTAAAATGGTGACAGGAATTTTAGGAGATGGGGTGTGAAATGAATCACATTGTTTGCATTTGCTAAGTTCACTGAAACCCTAGAAATTTGACACAGAATTGGTTAAAACCAGATAAATTCACTTACCTTTATATTAGATTTTTTTTCCCGAAACTTATTTATGTAGCTTACTTCTAGTGCTATCATATTCTGCAGCACTTTAGGGACTTTATTGATCGTATGTGTCCCCATTGGGGCTCATTGTCTAAATTCCCTATCAGTAGATCTGTGGAGTGTGGGAGAATCTAGGGAACCAGGAGAAAACCCACACAAACACGGAGTACAGTCTAGGGTCCATTTCACACAAGCCTTATATTTAGGCTATAGATTTGTTATTTATGAAAAGCAATAAATTCCTTCTGCACACTAAAAACCTGCAGACCTGGAGTAAATAATAGATACACATGTAAAACTGCAAGCTATTTATTTAACCTTTATAAAATTCTAGTTGTATCTCTCCAGGGTGGCCATGTTGAAGCTTTCTTACAAAGTTTCTGCTTCCTTACATATTTTTATCTTGTGCGTTTCCTTATTTCAATATCAAGTAAAAAACAAGTTGTAAATAAGGTAACCGAATGGCTACACTTCAGCTATTTATTATAGTCAGTGAAGGTTATATCTTTTCCATCTGCTGAACATTTTATAGAATACTTTCCAAAAACGTGCATTATACAAGCCATGCTGAGAGCCTGGGGAGATAACAATACCAACCAACCAACCGTTATTCGACGTGGATGAAGTCATGTTCCTAAATCTGTTCCAAATCTCAAGCCCATGAAAAGACTAAGTGTAAGTGCCACTTTCAAACTTCTGGCTTAACTGGCTTTTCTGATGAGATTAGGACAGCTGTTCCCTCTCATTAATGTAAGGACTGCCATTCCCTCTTACTGATTTGATATCAGTTATCAAATTTCACAAGGATCCATTTTGATCACATAGGACACTGTTCATTTTAAAAATGGTGATTTTAGGATTCAACTTAAGGAACACTTCTGCTTTTTTAAGAAAAAAGGCAATTTTAAGAAAAACGCTTTGTCGGGGTTTTATGATACGTTTGAGAAAGTGAAACTCGTGTATTAACCCTAGCATGCGTGATGTCACAAATGTACACGTGTGTACGTAACGGGGGCCTTTTTATATGGAGAAACTCGCATAAATAACTTTTACAAGTTTGTTTCAAATTTGCAAAATAAGATATGAATAGTGCTCAACATTTCAATTATAATTTTTTGCAGAAAACACCAAAAAACATTTTTTTTTTCAAAATTTCAAACAGATATGAAAAACACACAAAGATATATAAATCTAGAGTAAACTAGCTGCAGCTACATTTCTTTTCAAACTTTATCTTTTCAATTTTGTTGGTCTACCAAACAATTTTCACGTTATCTTTTCTGAAGAATGTTCTTTACAGACATTTTCCCCATAAAGTGGTACAATATCACTCAGTTTTCCTCTCTAAGTTTCTTGGACAAATGAAACAATGCTTTAGTTTTCTTTCTCCTGGCCCTGGAATATCCTCAAACTGTACACCACACTGTTTTATTGCTTATTTAGTTTGCTTTGACAAGCATTTCATGTTGCTTTGCTCCATCATGTGAGGCATTAGAAGTTCATGTCAAAGGTCCTTCAAGAATACGTGTCTCCTGTCCTTCGTCCTTGCATGGAATTCTGGATGAGTTTCTGTATAGATAATTAATTAATTCAGGGCTGCTACATCAAGCATATTTGAAAAAAATTACTACAGGCCAACATCTTGTTTGGCTTTTGCATGAATCTTCTCCCACCATTTCATCCATTTTGTCTACACCTCCTTTAGTTTTATTGTAATGCAGGATGATTTCTGGTTTCAATTTTCTGTCATTGCTGTCAATACTGCAGTCATGATGCATGGTACTGAGTAATATAATGGATTTTTCCTTCTTTGCTTTGTAAGATACCAGTGTCGCTTTGTTGTTGAAACCAAAGACACTCTCCTAAAGTGCTTGCTGTGGCTTGTGTTTCATTGCTTGAGGAATTTCTTGTCGGTTTGGCTTCATAGTACCAACAAGTGTAAAAGCTTTTTCAAGCAGAAAATTGCCCAGGGCAACATTGGTAAAATAATTGTGCATGGTTATGTTTCTACCTGAATTGTATATTGGTACAGCAAGTGTTTTCACAATCTCAGACCCTAGATCATTCTGTACTGGTGCATCAACTTTTTTGCCACAGTAGATAAACCCATTTATTCCATGATAATTTGCAGAATCACACATCCAGAATATTTTATTCCATACTTGGTTGGTTTACTGGGCATATATTGTATGAACTTGCAATGTCCTCTGAAGGGTACAAGTTGCTCATCTGCTGTAACATTAGTACTAGTATTGTAAAGTTTGGTGCAATTTTTGATACATATTTTCCATATATAACTGATAGGGGTCAATTTGTCTGTTTGGAACCTCGCTGCACGAGTTTGCTTATCATCAAATCGAATGTTTTTTCTAATTTCCTGATATCTGTCCACTGCCATTGTCGCTTTATAGTGTGTATCAGAAAGTGGGTTCAGAAATGATTGTCTGATTGGAACATCTTATAATATCACTGGTCCTTCAGCAATTTGCTCACAGTGTATACTGTCCTCGGTACTCTCTACACAGCTCATTACTGTGTTCATAAGAACCTGAGATGATGTCATGACCTTATCACTCCCTCCCAAAATCATATGACATCCTCACATGGCATGATCCACCTCCCGTCCACTCCACCAGCAACCCTGATTACAAATAAAGCAACTTGAGACACAAAAACTTCTGGGTACATGATAAAAATAGCAGGGGCCTAAAAGGCCCCCGTTCAATTCAGATGTGTTTTCCCCAAAAAAGCATTGTTACACCAAAATATCTATCAAAATAATTATATGAACTGGATATTATCAACAACAACATACTTGAGGAATACTTAGAGTTTCAACATTCTAACTAAAGTAATTTTGCAGACAATAGCAAAAAAGTAAGCACCAGGGCCTAAAAGGCCCCCGATATGCATTGTAGGGTCAATGTGTGCGGACTCTTTCTTTATGGGAGTGTCTGTTTATTGCAGTTTTCATAAATTTTAAGTTGAGAATGGGCCTATAAAAAAAATCAGCTAAAAATGCAGCCAAAAATTTTTGCTACCCCATCTCAGAGCAGCATAATGTAGAGACAGAGACCCTCATTCCAGCGATGTATCAGTTACTGAGCTGTGTTCTGTCATTTTCATAAAATCAATTTTTTCTTTGCTGCAGATCTAGCAGGTAGGCTGCAGACACACTAGCGTATGGCATCCAATGTGAGCACATCAGATGCGATATGCTAATGACCCTCGGCTCAAGCTCTGCTGCGAGCGTGAGCCGAGTGTCATACAACTGTGACCGGATCTTGAGATCGGTTCACAGCTGCAAAGCTGAGGGCGGGCTCTGCGGAGGAGAGGGAGGAGTTAAGCTCCCTATCGCCTCCATTGTCAGCCTGTGCGTATATCGCTCTGCACTGCGATAACGTCGGAGTGCAGTCCGATGTTTCTCTCTCACCCTTTTACTTGAATGGGTGCAAGTGATACGGCTCTCGCAGAAAATCACAGCATGCTGCTACTTTTTTCCTCAGTCCGTTTAGGGCTGAGAAATTGCTTATCTGAGCTGCAGCATTGTCTAACATGGGGCCGAGTGCAATGCCCTCGAGATTTTCTTGCATTGCACTTGTCCGATTTATACACTGTGTAAGTGTACCCTTATACAGAGTTCTTGAATATGCTGGACTACCAGATAGCACACCAAGCAGTCCTGTAATGATAATATACAGTGATTTTATCAAAACTACACTAAGCAGCTTAGTAAGTGACATCACTGGATTTTGGATCTCTGCCCCTACATTCTGCTTCCCTCAGATTAGGTGGCAAAACCTGGTGACAGATTTCCTTTAAAACTAAAAATAGGCCAAAAAACACCCCAGTAAAATTTATTGAAAAAGCATGGAAAATAAAGTTTAACTTTTGGGTTTTTTTTGAGGGGGAGGGAGGACTGGTGGTTGGTGTTGGATTGACAGGTCAAGATGGAATTCAGTACAAAATAGCAAAGTTCTATGTTGGGTGAAAAGGGTTCCACTACTAGGACAACTCCTTCTGATTCCATGTTTCCCCAGGAAAAATAAAAAAGCCTCAGCCAGCACAATTCCAGTGTTGAGGCAGCTGTCATTACCGGGGCTGACGTGTCATTGTAACATCACGTGAGCCCCGCGTCCAATCTCTGCCAGCTTCTGTCTCCTCACCTTCAGACAAACAAGTTAATCAACAGGAAGTGAGCGCTTTGGCTGCTGCTCACTTCCTGTTGATTGCTCCTGTGTCTGAAGGCGGAGAGACAGAAGCCTGCGCTGCTTGAACATCGGGCTGCGTGGCGTCATGTGAGCCCCCGTGCCACTGGAACTACGCTGGCCGCAGAGGTGAGCATAGGCTTTTTTATTTTACCTGGTGGAAATGTGGAATCAGAAGGATTGTCCTAGTAGTGGACAACCCCTTTAAGTTATTAGCCTTGATCCAAAAAGCCTTCAGGAGTTGCCTAATAACAGTAGGTGCTATAATAGGTGTTTCCACTTAGATTAGCACATCTTGTAGTGCCGAACTTGCGTAAAATGTAATTTTAACATACTCCATGCTAATGAAACACTCTCATATAATGATTTACATTATACTTTGCTGTTATCCTATATCTGGTAGACTAACCATCACCAAACACCTAGTGTCTTAATTGCTGTAAGTATTAATAGCTTTTCTATTGTACTAAGAGCATCACTTTTTAGTTCCTACAGACTTGTCAAATCGATGACCCTAGAGAGTTAAACATGTGCCATTTCCTTTCTGTGCCCAAAGGAAGCTGCAGGATAACGCTGCTTGATATTGATACGTTTCTTCCTGCTCACTGTATATAAAATGTCTATATTAAGATATTTTTCTTACTTTTTTGAAATCTTCATTTGATCTACAAGAAAGAGATCAATACTGCCATCTGCTGTTTTAGTAATATTATATGCAATGTAGTTGCTACCTAATAAAATAGATGTGATTTAGTTATACATTCAGAATATCGTCTAGTTCATGATGAATTTTAAAATTCCACTAGATGAAAAATGCAGCACAGAATTTTTAAAATTATTCAGATAGATTTCCAGAATAAAGACCCATTCCTTATTCATGTGGCTGCAAGAATGACGTAAAATAGGTATATTTTGTTATGGACATAGCAGGTGATGTGGCGGTGTGCCTGTGCTGAAGAAACTGCTACGGGATCAAGTGGTACTTTTTATTGATCATTTTTGGTCATCCCAATCAAACCCCAAAATGTGGCTGGCCAGCTATTTCCTATAATATTTATCTGTACGTGGCTACAATTGTCATGCAGTACAAGACCCAATAGATCAACCTTAAAAGTCAACTATGAGTAAAGAACATGCTCAACCATGTGTTAATTGAAATTAAATCTCAACTTTAAAGGGTTATACAGGTTTCTGCTATCCATTTAAGATCCTCATGATGTAGGGCAGAAACTCTGATACCAGCAAATTATCACCTACTGGGTTGCATGTTATATTTTTAATAAATTATATAAAGAGAAGGGCTGCACACCAGCGACAGTGCAAGGGGAATAAATGTAAAGCAGAAACTTCTGTATGAATACTGACATAAAAAATACAATAGCTATATATAAGAATGAAAATATGACAATGTAATCTGCATAACTGCCATGAGCTTTAAGAATAAGGAGAAATTTAGCTATTGAATTGATCAATGCAACAGAGCCCCAACACCTCGTCACGGTATTCTTACTTTGTATTGTTACATATAGCTATTGTATTTTTAATAAAGTCAGTTTTATCTGCTGCAGATCTTCTAGCACTCTGATTCTGAGCTCTGTATAACTCCACCCACACCACTGATTGGCAGATTTCTGTGAACACTGTGCATAGCCAGAAAGCTGGCAATCAGTGGTGAGGGTGGAGTTAATCACAGCTCATGAATAAGGAAAACTACATGGCAGCAGGTTTATTAGTCTTTTAGGTATCATTTTCTGCTGATAAAATAAAATAATGATTTTGTACAGCAAGTAGCCCAATTAGTGATACATCACTAATAATCAGATAATCTCACATTGCATTCGGACCAATGTTATTCAATGAGGCAGAGCAGTTGATCAGCTTTTTTCTCATCCAGATTCTGGATGAGCGAAAACTTGTAACATGCTGCGATTTGCTGCTGAAATAATCCGAGACTCACCAATGCAAGTCAATGGGTGCGGGGAAAAAAATAGACGCCACACGGACGGCACACGGACCATCTTAGTGACGTCCGTTTTTATGGATACATTACTATCATGTAGCACAGAACATTGTAAATGGTCCTGTAAATGACTGTAAATGACATAGCTGCTGAGAAAAAAACGATTGCACACGGATAGCACACGGATGACAAGTAAAAAATTGTCCTACTCTCCTGGATGAGAAGGGGACTGTTTTTTTCATATGTTCGTGTCTCCAGCCTCTCAGCCTGATTCCCACCCTTATTAGAGCAAACAGGGAAGGCAGCCAAGGAGCAGACATCATTTTGCATTAGTAATCAGATTTTTTTTATAATTATACTTGGTTAAGAATCTTTAAATCCTCACCTCGTCTCTGGATGGAACCTGTGAAACCTTGAGAAATTGCAGAGGATATGTAGCATTTATGAGTAAAAAGAGTGTGTGCGTATCATGAGAAAAGTGGCAGACGCTCATTAGTGGGGTGCAGACGTCTACTGATGAACCTTCTGCTATGACTACTTGACTTGCCAGAACATTTGTAGTTGGGACAATTCCTTTAGTCCTTAATACATTTCAAACAGAGTCAACCATTTTTTTTTTTGTAAACTTTTGGCGAAAACGATATTGTAGGCATTTATCATTCCTTAATTTCCTAATTTATGTATAAAGTCGATGCTCATCTTCTAAAGTGCTATTAGGTACCTTAAAAGTAATCCATAAATACAAATGTTGGCAAAAGCTTTGTAGCCATTGCAGTCCATTCAGAAAAGCAATTATAGACTGACAAGTTTGTAAATTCCAAAGGTCCTGACAGTAAATTCTCTTGTTACAAGTCCTTTGATTGCGCTGTTCCACAATCTGGAGAGAAAATCGTACATTATGGATCTCATCTGTCTTTTTTCCCGTTACAAATGACATTGTTATCTGCTGTAGTGTTTTCCCGAGTAACAAATGATAAAATGTAAAATTCTAATGCAGCACTTAACCTGGATTAACTCTGCGACTGCTGCTCACGTGAGAGGCCGCTGTAAAAGGTAGTGAAATATATGGAGACCGCATTAGGAGGCATCAATATCTGTGTATCCAGAGGGATGGAGGAGGCACAAATACTGATGTGATGGCCCGTTAAACAGTAATGTATTCTTCATCTGATCTGTGTACGCCGTAATCCCTTGCCCCCTCCAGCCTTTTTCTATTGATTTTTATCATCTTGTGTCACCATTGCACTGATGGTCTTTTTGTTCCCCATCAACATTTCAGGATGCATTAAAGATTTTACTTCACGATAGCTGCTATTATTGTCTAAGATATTTGGCACCAGAAGAATTTGTCTGCCTGTTCTTCTCCACCTCTGTATAGTTTCCTGCACAGTGTTTATCTGGCTGATCAATCACTCTTAAGCGGGCTTTACACGCTACAATATATCTAACGATGTGTCGGCAGGATCACGTCGTAAGTGACGCACATCCGGCATCGTTCGTGATATTGTAGTGTGTGAAACCTACGTGCGATTGCGATTGAACGAATAAACGTTGATCGCATACACATCGTTTAAAACCTAAAAATTGAACGTCTGGTTGTTCAATGTTCCCGAGGCAGCACACATTGCAGTGTGTGACACCCCGGGAATGATTAACACAGCTTACCTGCGTCCCGCGGCTCCCGCCGGCTATGCGGAAGGAAGGAGATGGGCGGGATGTTTACGTCCCGCTCATCTCCGCCCCTCCGCTTCTATTGGCCGGCTGCCATGTGACGTTGCTGTGACCCAAACATCCCTCCCACTCCAGGAAGTGGATGTTCGCCGCCCACATCGAGGTCGTATGGTAGGTAAGTATGTGTGACGCATATAATCGTTTGTGCGACACGGTCAACAAATTGAACGTGCCGCACATACGATGGAGGCGTGTCACATTGCATACGATATCGTATGCTTAATTGTAAGGTGTAAAGCAGGCTTTACTCTTTGGATATAATTTTTTGTAAATGGTCTTAAAGCATCATTGGATATCACGCACTTTTATGCATAAAGAACATCTACTTAAAAAAATTGAAGGTATTATACAGGACTTTGATTTCTTATCTCCATAGTGAAAAATATCGACAGGCAGGTAGTTGCTAAATGACGGCTTGTTCAGCCAAATCCAATCTCTCCCAGCTCAGAGTGATCACATATTGCTAATGCCGGTAATGTGTTTGTGTTTAAAAAAAATAAACACAAAATAGAATGAATGTTTTTTTTGTTTTTGCCACCCAAAGAGTTAATGGGAATCTGTCAGCAGGTTTTTACTACTTCATCTGAGAGCAGCATAATGTGGGTAAAGAGATCTTGAATCTAATGATGTATCACTTAGTTTACTGGGTGCAGCAGTTCTGATACAATCAGCGTTTTTTGATTGAGCATGTAGCAGAGCTCAAAAAGCTGCCTCTACCCACACCAAGCTCAGTATATTCGATCTCTATAGAAAGGGAGCTGCTAACACCGCAGAGGGCATGTTGGACTAGCTGAATTCTAGCTGACTTAGTACAGCAATAATCTGAAGCTAAAAAAAATATTGAAGGGTAACAACTGCACACAGTGTGATAAGAGACCATTCACTGAAATGTCTGTATTAACCCCTGCAGCATGCTGTCTTCACATTATAGCAAAAACCTACTGACAGATTTCCTTTAATAAAAAAATATCAAATGTAATAATTAACAAAAGTTAATAAAAAAATATCAAAAAGTCACATGTATTATGCTATGGCTCCAAAGAAAATGATTGCTTATCCCTCAAAGAAAAAGCCTTCATACAGCTCCGTTGAGAGAAAATTGAGAAAATTGAGAAAATTATGGTTCTCAGAATGTCGACCCCAGAAAAAACTATTTTTTTTTTCAAAGGGTGTAATAATTGTCCACAAGTATCAAAAATAAATAAAACTATATACATTTCTTATAACCCACATAATAAGTTTGATCTTTTAATTATGCAGCACAGTGAATACATAAAAACAAAATGTAAAATCTAAACTGCAAAAAAAAATCAGTGGCAGGACTGTTTTTTTTGTTCTCTTTCCATAAAGCGATAGTAAAGGTATGTTAATAAGTGCTATGAACCCCAAAATAATGCTACTGAAAAATAAAACTCATCCTGAAAAAAAGCCCTCGTGCGACTGTTAGGTAAAAAAAATAAGTTATGGATCCTGGAACTTAACAATAGAAAAGCTGGAAAAACAAATCTGGCATGAATGCCAAAATTGTCTGTGATGCCAAGGGGTTAATGACTTATGGTTTTTGTAAAAAGATATACCTTTAAAAATATTAAATATTGGGAGTTGTAGATGGTGATATCTTGTTATGGCTAACTGAAGACATGATAACACATAGCAAGCTTTTGGGACTACTCGAGTCTCCATCAGGCATAAAAAATGATTGATGAATATACCTGGGTATTCTCAAATTCTTGGTGTTTGTTACTTTTTAAGCGGGCTTTACACGCTGCGACATCGCTAGCCGATACTAGCGATGGCGAGTGTGATAGCACCCGCCCCTATCGTTATGCCGATATGTGAAGATCGCTGCCATAGCGAACATTATCGCTACGGCAGCGTCACACGTACTTACCTGCTCGGCGACGTCGCTGTGACCGGCGAACCACCTCCTTTCTAAGGGGAGTGGTTCGCTCGGCGTCACAGCGACGTCACTAAGCGGCCGCCCAATCAAAGCGGAGGGGCGGAGATGAGCGGGACGAACATCCCACCCACCTTCTTCCTTCCTCATTGCTGGCGTGTGGCAGGTAAGGAGAGGTTCCTCGTTCCTGCGGCATCACACGTAGCGATGTGTGCTGCCGCAGGGACGAGGATCAACTTCGCCCAAGCGACAGCAGCGATAATTGGGAGAGGACCCCCATGTCAACAACAAGCGTTTTTGGACGTTTTTTCAACGATCCAAAATCGCTCCTAGGAGTCACACACAACGAGATCGCTACAGCAGCCGGATGTGCGTCACAAAATCCGTGACCCCAACGAGATTGGTGTAGCGATCTCGTAGTGTGTAAAGCCACCCTTAATGGTTAACTAAAAAAAATGGTATCAACCACTAAAATAATTCATTCCTAAAGTGAGCCCCTGATCCCTGATAAAGTCGGTGCTTTAGTGAAACATCAGGGAGGCTATTGGTATTTTAAATCCTTGAATAATTGCGAGATGTTAGCGTAAATCATGAGACCTTTAAAGGTCTCATGAAAAAAAACGCTATTAACCTGCAGATATAGGGTTAATCTGCAGGTTAATAGCATTTGGAAGCTGCCTAGTGCCTGCATATCAAACCTGCTGCTGGGGGGAAATTAACTTTAATCCTCCCAGAAGTGGTTTCAGTCTTGAGGGTGGCGTCCATACGGGTTCAGTCACCGCTATGTGTATCAAGAATAGCTGCTGAAACCGCACCCCCTGCCCTGACTGACAGCTGCTCAGCATTAGTGGAAGCTGTAAGTCAGTGCAGGGGGTGCGGTTACAGTTGTCACTTTCTATATACAGAGCTATGACTTAACTCTCATCAGCACCGCCCCTGATGAAACCCGAACGGTGCCAGGAGGATTATTGTTAATATCCTCCGAATGTGCAGGCGCCAGGCACGTTCCAAATGCATTTAACCTGCAGATTAACCCCATATCTGCAGATTATTATAGTTTTTTCCACGTTGTAGGTTCCCTTTAAAGCTGATTGCAGCTACTTAGTGCTTTTGTAGGATCTATACTACTAAATTCATTGTGACCACCTTCCTTGAGATTTTAAGTACATGTGTATAGAGAATAATACATGCTCTTATATGTGCTAATAAAAGTTATGTTTTTTTGATGATTCGGAAACAAGTGGATTTATTTTGCCTTTGACCGCATATTAGGTTTTAAAGGGAACCTGTCACCTACACATCTGTACAGCAGTCTGATCCATTCTAATGGGCGTTGCTGATCTTGACTCTGCGCCTCCTCTACCCTTACGATAGTCGTCCTTCTTCCTGCTTTGTGTGGATGACACATCCTACGTTATCCACACAAAGACCTCCATTGCGCTCCTGCACACTTCTTTCTGCCTTGCAGAGGGCAGAGCAAAGTACTGAAATGTGCAGGCGCAGATGAAGGTCAGACAATGCCAGCGCATGTGAATTACAATACTTCGCTTTGCCCGCAGCAGTGCAGAGAGAAGTGCGCATAAGCGCAATGGAGGACACTGCGTGGATTACATAGGCTGCGTCCTCCACATGAGGCAAGACTGATGAGTCTGCAATCTCAAGTATAGAGGAGTCACCAGACCCGAGATCACTGATGCCCATCAAATTAGAACGTACTGGGCCGTCCCGCAGGGGAATAGTTTATCTTCTCCTTTAGTCTAGCTCCCCTCAGTGTCCTGTCAGGGTGACTGAATGAGGGAATGTGAGTTCACTATGCCTCACTGATGCTTGATGTCGGTCTAGGACAGATGTTCTTTCCACAGCTCGTCCTCCTGTGTGACCTTTGAAATCGAAGACTGGAGCACACAGATTTATGACATCATATGGTTTCATTGCCATTTTTAAAATCCTGACAGAGTGCAGTAGATAAAGCGTAGCTTTTTTGTTAAATAAAGGTATTTATAAAAAAATATTTAAATATGAATTACTTATTTTATTTATATTTCCTTAGTATCTGCTGCCACAGAGGTCAGACAAAACATACCAAAGCAAAGAATTCCACCCCCACATGTGGTTTAAGTAGTTATGTGACCGCTCATTCATATGCGATTTGCACACTTAGTCGTGCTGACGAGCTCTTCATAATTTATCTCAATTATAGTGGTAAACTACAGCCCTGCATTATTGAGAGAACAAGGAAGAAAAGCTAGATTTCAATTGATTGTAAGTATTAAAATCGCATGAGCAGCCATGTGATGACTGCTGGAACCAGAAAGCAGAGCTGGATCCTGACAGAGCGTATATTACATGTTGTTAGGATTGGTCATGCTATTTTGCTTAATTTTACAATTAATTCACTTGTATTGTGCGAGCTCAAGCATGTCTAGTTGGCGCATAACCAGAGGTATGTAAGCCACATACTCGTAGATGTGGTTTCTTGACCTACCATTCTAACCACCAGCACCAGAGAATCTTGACAGAGTGCAGTGCGCGTGCAGTGCGTGTGAGAATTTAGAAGTCTGCAGTCATATAGCATGACTGCAGACTTCAATCACAAACTTGAACCACCTCTTTAATGCTCCAGCCCTAATATAAATAAAAACTAGTAACCCTTCACTTGTTGGATGGCACAATATTTTATTAACATAGCCATGTGTAACATAATCTTACAAATTATGGATGGTTACATGTACAGCACAAAAATTCATCACTAAAACACAGCATCACGACCCTCATCAGAAATGCATCAGCAGGACCCTCATAAGTACATGGTACATCAATTCTAGTGTCAGGTCAGACCCATATACATTTGTATCACATGAACCTACAGCTCTTAGAATTTCCTTAACAATGGCAAGGAGATACTGGGAGTTGTTAAAAGTCGTCATCAGACCACCGACCATACAGAAATCACAGTACTGATGAGAATTAATCAGTATCTCAAATAAACATTTCGAATTATAGTATCCTTATAGATTACATTGGAGTCAATCTTTCTTTTTTTTTTTTCATCTTGTCCATATGCCATGATGATTTTTTATGTCCACAGGTCATATCTGTAGACTTCCATCTTCTCTGGTCTTCTGTGTCTGCACCCATCCCCATTGCTCCCCATACTGTGTACACAGACCGTACATAGCTTTCATATGATTTCTTCATACATGCCCCTCCACACTCTCCATACCATCTGCACCAATTTCTCGCTTTGTCGCTCTTTATTCTGTTTCATTAAATTTCTCCCATCCCCTCGCTCCCCATAATGTGTACACATGCACATCCTTATACATGCCCCTCCTAACTCTCCATACTACATCCTCCCCTCACATACTGTTTCATCATATATTCCCCTCTCGCTCCTCACACTATGTCCTTGAATTCCCCCCTTTGCTCACCATACTGTGTCTGCACCCATCTCCCTCGCTTTCTAATACTGTGTATGCATACATTACCCCCCTTGATCCCCATACTGTCTACAGCCATTTCTTTTGTTCCCTATACTGTGTCCTCATACATCCCCTTTCGCTCCCCATAATTTCTGTACCCATCCCTCCTTGCTCCTTATTCTGTCCTCATAAACCCCCTCTCTCCCATATGGTGTCTGCACCCATCCCCTCATTTCCCATACTGTCTCCATCCATGCCCCCTTGATCCCCACTGTCTGCACCCATCCCCCTCTTGTTCCCCATACAGTTTGCATACATCCCCCCGCTCCTCGTACTGTCTGCACACATCCCCCTTACTCCCTATACTGTGTGCACCCATCCCCGCCCACTCTTCATACTGTTTCCTTATACATCCTCTCTTCTTGCTCCCCATACTGTCTGCACACATCTCCCCTCAGTCCTCATTCTGTTTGCACCCATCCCCATGCTTCCCAAAATGTGTCCTTAAATCCCCTTTCCCTCTCACTCCCTATTCTGTATCAGCACCCATATTCCCCTCATGCCTCATTCTGGTTCACTACCCATCCTCCTCCTTTCTACCTTGCTCTCCAAGCTATATCCTCAAATAATTCTCCCACACACATAATTACAATAAATCTTTGGTATCTTCAGCTTCTGCTGACGTTATCTTGACCCGAAAGGGCTGGCGGTCAAAGCTTCAATTGTACTCGCATCTGAAAGTATAAAAATTAGTAAATGAGTGTTTAGAAAGTCTTGAAAATAATGGGATAGCCAACAAAATAAGGCATATTATATCCAAGTGCTTAGGGCAGCATTAGATGTGACTATTTCCCTGCTTGTTGATATCGTTTGTGTCTGTTAGTGCATTTCATTGCAAATTATAGTTGTGTACGTGGTCTCATTGCTGTCAGTGCACTAGATATTGTATATCGAAAATATGTAGAACTGTGACATCTGCTGTGATATTAAATTGGGTGGAGAGGGAAAAAATTGACAAGCTCACTGTTAAAGCCCCAAACTTGTGACTTCCTGTTTTATGTTTAATAGAATTATATTTTAGAGTTGTTCTCTTTTCCTTTAGCCCAATTAGATCATGAGGATGATGATAAAACAGGCATGTCACCATCCAGAGAGGACAAACTCAGGCACATGCACAGACACTCAGCTGGGAACTTGAAGGCTATCAAGAATTCATGTGTAGAACACATCAGCTCAGTGGGAGAAAGAATAGACCCTTCACTGCCATTAGAGAGTCAATTGTAAGTACCACCAATATTGTTCCTGAGACACAATAAAATAAAAGAAATTTAATGCCAAAATGACCATATATTCTGTATAGAATTCTAACACAAACATATCCTTTTGTATATAAATTATGAATGGTCAAGATATAGACTATATACAGTATATCATAACCTATAGATATATAATGTGTGTGTGTGTGTGTTTGTGTGTGTGTGTATATATATATATATATATATATATATATATATATATATATATATAATTATATATATATATATATATATATATATATATATATATATATATATAAAATTATGTATATATATATATATATATATATATATAATTATATATAATAAAAGACACATATACACATGTTTTTCTCTCTGTGCCATGAAATCAAAATAAACCTTTCGCATTTTAGAATTACCAAAATTATTTATATTTGCCAAATGCCAGAATAATGAGAATGTTTTAATACATTTTTATTACTTTTTGCAAGGTCAAAGGTTTACTTACACTGAAGGTAATATGCCTTTAAACAATATGTGACAGCCAATATGATGATGATATGTCTTTGGAAGCTTCTAATGCAACATCAGATTTAATTAGACACACAGCTGTGGATGTATTTTAGTGCACAATTGAAACACACTGCTTCTTTATGTAGCACCATGGGAAAGTCAAAAGAAATCATCCAAGATCTCAGGAAGAGAATTGTGGACTTGCATAAGTCTGATTCATCCTTGGTTGCAATTTCCAGACACCTGAAGGTGCCTCGTTCATCGTTACAAACATTTATACTCAATTACAAATAAGATGGGAATGTCCAGCTATCATACCTCTCAGAAAGGAGACTGGTTCTGTGTACCAAAGATGAACGTTCTTTGGTCAGACATGTGTATATCAACCCAGGGACAAAAGCAAAAGACCTTGTGAAGATTCTGGCGGAAGCTGGTAAGATTGTGTCATCATCTACAGTGAAACATGTACTGTATTAACATGGGCTGAAAGGCCACTCTGCCCGGACTAAGCATTATTCCAAAAGAAACCTAAAAAAGCTAGAATGTTTGCAAATGCACACAGAAACAAACACTTTAAGTTTTGGAGATATGTCCTGTGGTTTGACGAAAAAAAATTGATCTGTTTGGCCATAATGACCATCGGACCATTGTTACATTTGGAGGAAAAACAAAGAAGCTTTGAAGCTTAAGAACACCATCCCAACTGTGAAACACTGGTGTGGCAGCATCATGTTGTAGGGTTGTATTGCTGCAAGAGGTACTGGTGCACGTCACAAATTAGATGACATCATGAGGAAAGAAGATTATGTGGCAATACTGAAGCAATGTCTCAAGAAATCAATCAGGAACTTAAAGCTTGGGCTGAAATGGGTCTTCCAACTGTACAGTGATCCAAAGCATACTGCCAAACTGGTTACAAAGTGGCTTAAGGATAACAGAGTCAATGTTTTGTAGTGGCCATCACAAATCCTATTGAAAATTTATGGGCAAAGTTGAAAAGGCCAGTGCAAGCAAGGCGACCTACAAACATGGCTCAGTTACACCAGGAGGAATGGGGCCAAATTCCTACCAACTATATGAGATGCTTGTGGAAGGATATCCAAAACATTTGAGCCAAATCATACAGTTTAAGGGCAATGAAATGTATGTAAAGATTCAACATTGCAGAGTAATAAAAAATACCTTCAAACTTTCTCTTTCTCTGTCTCTTTCTCGCTCTGTCTCTTTCTCGCTCTGTCTCTTTTTCTCTTTTTCCTCTCTTTCTCTCTCTCATTATTCTGGCATTTGACAAATATAAATAATTTGGTTCCTAATTAACCTAAAACGGAAAAGGTTTATTCTGGTTTCATGTCAGATAGGGAGAAAAACATGCATGTGTGTCTTTTTAGATAGTGTATGTAAACTTCTGCTCAGCATAAGTGAGTAGACTCCAACAGATTTGTCAGAAAACTTTTTTATCCTTTCAGAATGAACATTTTCTATGGTATAACATACTAGAAAATACTCCATTAAATGTGGCCAATTGATTGCAAACAAGATTTGTTATTTTGTACACCCAAAAAAATAATTTTCCTAAATTTGATTCAAGACCATGTTGCAAACATGAGTACACCCCAGTGAATGTCGTTTAGTCAATGAAAGTTTAGATTACGAAATTCTAGGTAGCAAAAATTGTACCACAGGTAAGTCCATTTTTTCTTTAAACAGGTGTCCAGCAGACAGCTAAAAAATGGTATTGCTTTACAAATAAAACCCCTTCCCATTTTCTACTTTAGCTTCAGATGAGAAGGGTTGAAGAAAATTAAAAATGCAAGTTCGGTGCAGTTAGCTAAGGTAGAAATCCTAAACGGGGTGAGATTTCACATGTTAGAATATGGCATACACTGCAGAGGAATGGCATGCATGGGTGTTGTTCACGAAGGAAGCCTCTCCTAAAGCCCATGCCCAAAATAAACTGCCTTCAATTTGCCAGAGATGAAGATAAATGTTTTTGCTACTCATGGCTTCAAAACTGTGAAATTAAAAATGCATGGTGCCTATAGTGAAGCATGGTGGTGACAGTGTTCTTATGTGGGGCTGCGTAACAGCTGTTTGTGTGAAGGAGCTACATGTTAGTAATGGTATTTGGAATTCACAGATGTGCTGATATATAGTGAAAGAAAAGATGCTATCATCATTTTGTGCCCTTAGTAAATATGCACATTTCCAACATAACAAGTAACCAAAATATCTATGGCCACTGTTGCATTTCCAAACAAAAAGGATAAATTGATTCAGTGGCCAAGTATGTCTCTTGATCTGCATCCAAGTGAAACACCTATGGAGAAATGAAAACTTCTGAAAAGACAAGTTGAGCATCACTCTCCATTCAGCATCCAGGCTCTAAAAGAGGTTGCTCTTTAAGAATAGGAAAACTTCCTCCAATGCTTAGAAGACTTGGTGCTGTCTGAAAAATCATGGCGGCCATAAAAAATACTAGAAGTACTAGTTTTTTATGTTGGGTGTATTAATTTTTGCATCAACTAATTTGAGTTCAACTGAAGATTTTGTAAAAAAAAAAGATATATTAACCTTCCTTTCATATTGATTAAAAAATATGCTAAGAAACTGTCTTGTCAAAATATTAGAAATGGTTCTAGTGTTCAAAGAGATATTGACTAAAATGCTACTTTTCGAAGGGAGTGTACTCATTTATGCTGAGCATTGTGTGTGTGTGTGTGTGTATGTTTTGTGTGTGTGTGTGTGTGTGTGTATATATGTATATATATATGTGTGTGTGTGTATATACATATATGTATATATATGTATATATGTGTTTATGTGTATATATATATATATATATATATTTATATATATATATATATATATATATATATATATATATAATCAGTCATGGCTGAAGCTGTTGGCACCCTTGAAATTGTTCCAGTGAATGATGCATTTCCCCTAAAAAATTATTACATGGTTTGTTATACACCTGTTTATTTTGTTTGTGTATATTGGAACAACACAAACAAAACGGAGAAAGAAAATCAAATTAAACATAATTTTTTTACAAAATATCAACAAATGGTCCAGACAAAACTGTTGGCACCCTTTCAAAATTGTTGGTAAATAACTTTATTTGAAGCATGCGATGCTCATTGATAAACACCTGTAGCAAGTAACAGATGCGGGCAGTATGGTAACCACACCTGAAACTAGTTAAAAATACTTAATATGTGCGTTGTGTGTTTGTTGTGTCACACTACGCATGGAAAACAGTAAGAGTAGAATAGAACTGTCTGAGGACTTGCAAATCAAAATTGTTGAAAAATATCAACAACCTCAAGGTTACCAGTCCATCTCCAGAGATCTTACTGTTCCTTCGACCATGGTGCAAAACATGATCAAGAAGTTTACAACCCATCGCGCTGTAGCTAATATCCCTGGACATGGACAACAGAGAAATATTGATGAAAGATTGAAATGCAGGAGAGTTAGGATGGTGGATAAGCAACCCCAATCAAGTTCCAAAGAAATTCAAGTTATCCTGCAGGCTCCGGGTGCATTAGTTTCAGCATGAACTATTCATCCACATTTGAATGAAATAAAATGCTATGGCAGGAGACCCAGGAGGACCCCACTGCTAACACAGGCATAAAAAGCTATACTGCAGTTTGCCAAAATGTATGTGACTAAGCCAAAATCCTTCTGGGAAAGTGTCTTGTGGACAGATTAGAACAAGATAGACATTTTTGGTAAAACACCTCATCAACTGATGATAAAAAACGGAATGAGGCCTACAAAGAAAATAACACAGTATCTACAGTCAAGTATGTTGAAGTCTCACAGATGTTTTAGGTTTGTTTTTCTGCCTCTGGCACTTGGTGCCTTTATTGTGTGCAAAGCATCATGAAATCTGAAGATTACTAAAAGATTTTGGGTCTCAATGTAGGTCCTGGTGTATAAAAACCCGGATTTGCTTTTCAGGTCATGGGTCTTCCAGTAGGAAAATGACCCAAAACATACTTCAAGAAGCACCCAGAAATGAAAACAAAACGCTGAAGAGTTCTGAAATGGCCAGCAACGAGTCTGGACCTAAATCCCATTGAACATCTGTGAAGAGATTTTAAAATTACTGTTAGGAGAATAGAAGAGACCTGAAGCAGTTTGCAAAAAAAGAGTGGTCCAAAATTCCAGTTAAAAAGTATAAGAAGGTTGTTGATGGTTATAAAAATTGATTAATTGCAGTTATTTATTCCAAAGGGTGTGCAACCAAATATTAAGTTAAGTTTGCCAACAGTTTTGTGCGGCCCATTTTTGGGGTTTTGTGTGAAATTATGGCCAATTTGCCTTTATGTGTTGTTCCAGTATACGCAAAGAAAATAAATGTTTTTAACAAAACATGTGTAATTGCATTCATTTTCTGAGAGCAATACTTCATTTTCTGGAACAATTTCAGGGGTTCAACCACTTTCAGCCATGACTGTATATATAAATGTGTGTGTGTGTCTTCTACAGGGGCAATACTCTCACAAAGGTTAGTAAAGATACTTTGGATAGTGGACTATTAGTTTTATTTCCAGAATAATAAGTTATCCCATAGCCACAATCTAACTTGCTGATTACTGATGCTTTGACTGCTTGGACTCACAGCAATCCCAAAATCGGGACTCTGAAATCCCATAAACAGGCTTGTGCAGCCTAGGCCTTTGTACCTCCTCTACACTGAGGCTGGAGCTACAGATTCCTGTTTTTGGTCTTCTAAAGTTCAGATCTTAAGGTTGCTGTGGGCCTCTGTTTTCGTAGCTTTAGAGATCATGAAGTTATCAGCTATCATATGGATAGGGAATGCCTCCAAACTTGCTACAACACTTTTAAAATATTTTCACAGAATTCTGTTGTACTGATGATCTACTCAAATATGTTATATTTTGGACATGGTTTGATATTTTTATCAAGTCTGTGAATTTTATTCTGCTTAAAATGAATGAGGCACCAAAATTTTAGAACAAAATTCTAAGAATAACTGATAAGGTCAACAATAATAATTTTATTGATTAAAAATAATGACCTCGAACCGGCAGTTTTACTAGAGGAAGAGGGCATCACATGTAATGTAAACACATTCTCTCATATTTGTCTGACATTCTCTTGGCACTTTCCATTTCTTCTGATATCTATGCGCTATTCTTCTTCCTCCTGTATCTGTTTGTACTTGATATATTTTTGCAGAACACATGTGTTTGATCTCTATGTGTTTACATTACATATGATGCCCTCTTCCTTTAGAAAAACTGCCGGTTGGCGGTCATTATTTTAAATCAATAAAGTGATTATTGTTGACCTTGTCTCGGTTTTTCTTAGATTTTGTTCTAAAATTTCGGTGCCTCTTATGCATTTTCCGTAGGTCCATTACATCCGTACATCCCACACACTGCTAATATATATACACCTTGCTTTATACACGTCAATCTTTGTTTGTGTTGTGTATGGTTGTGAGTTTTTTCTATCTACTTAGATATTCATTAAAAGGAGTCTGTCAGTAGGATCATTCTTTCTAAGCCAACTATGTGGATATGAATGTCATAGAAAGTTGAATATAATGATACCTTGACATCATTGATTTAATGTCTTATTCCAGAGGCATCCACTTTTTTCTTAATATGTAAATGAGTTGTTAAGGACTGTGGGCCAGACAGAAATCTTCTGAGAAATCTGCCTCCACAGCTTATTTTAAATGAAAAGGGGGTATTACAAGTGTGAGACATGTAATGACTGACAGTCTGCTCTCCTGTCTACATGTCTCACACTGGTAATAACCTATTTAATTTAAAATAAGCTCTGGAGGCAGATTCTCCAAGAGATCCATGTTCTACCCATTGATCTTAGCAGCTCATTTATATATTAAGAAAAACATGGATTTCTCTGGGACAAGACATTGGATTGCAGATATCAAGGTATCATTTTATTCAACTTTGTATGACCTTCAGGCTTAAGAGGAATGTTTCTACTCATAAGATTTAATTTAAAAGGAACTTGACAGGTCTCCCACGCACTCCCACCCACCTGCATTTATATATTTATTACTAAATACCTTGCTTAACTGTATACTACCTTACACTTAAACACATATTGAGAAAATGTCTTTATTAAGTCCTTTTTTATATGTAAATTAGCACTTTGATTAGCCGATGGTGCATTAGTTTCCCACCCTCTGGGCGTGATAACATGATTTGCAGGGAGCAGGCAACATCCTCAGCTCTCTGCAAATTCCACACATGCTAGTGGATTTTTTCACTAACATCATTGCGCTTCTAAAGTCAGGTCTAGACTTCCCAGCTTCAGAAAAGCACTGCGCATGTCTAAAAGTGAAGCCGATGATGGTTTCACTTTTGGATATGCGCACTTGCGCAGTGCACCTCTTTGAAGGCAGGACACATATATATCAAGCTTCAGAGGCGCAATGATATAATTGAAGAAAACCATGTGCATGCATGGGATTTGCAGATTGCTGGCGATTATGCCATCTCTCGCAAATCATATTGTTATGCCAACAGAGGCATCAAACATGCCGAGAGAGCCAACTAGTCTGGGGACACTAATGCCTCATCAGCTAGTCCAAGGTCTAATTTACATATGAAAACTGGACTTTATAAATACCTTTTTTCAATATGTGTTTAGGTGTTAGGCAGTATAAAGGCCCAGTCACACTAAACAACTTACCAGCGATCCCAACAATGATACAACCTTATAGGGATCGCTGGTAAGTTGCTAGGAGGTCGCTGGTGAGATGTCACACTAAGCGACGCTCCAGCGATCCCACCAGCAACCTGACCTGGCAGGGATCGCTGGAGCGTCGCTACACATGGAAGCATGCTGCGCTTGGTAACTAAGGTGAATATCGGGTAACCAACCCGATATTTCCCTTTGTTACCAGCGCACACCGCTTAGCGCTGGCTCCCTGCACACCTAGCCACAGTACACATGGGGTTAATTACCCGATGTGTACTGCAGCTACATGTGCAGAGAGCAGGGAGCCGCGCACACTGCTTAGCGCTGGCTCCCTGCTCTGCTAGCTACAGTACACATGGGGTTAATTACCCGATGTGTACTGCAGCTACATGTGCAGAGAGCAGGAGCCGCGCACACTGCTTAGCGCTGGCTCCCTGCTCTCCTAGCTACAGTACACATGGGGTTAATTACCCGATGTGTACTGCAGCTACATGTGCAGAGAGCAGGAGCCGCGCACACTGCTTAGCGCTGGCTCCCTGCACACCTAGCTACAGTACACATGGGGTTAATTACCCGATATGTACTGCAGCTACATGTGCACAGAGCAGGAGCCGGCACTGATAGCTAGAGCGGCGGACGCTGGTAACGAAGGTAAATATCGGGTTACCAAGGGAAGGGCTTCTTGCTTACCCGATGTTTACTGTGGTTACCAGCGTCTGCAGAAGCTGGCTCCTGCTGGCTGCACATTTAGTTGTTGCTGTGTCGCTGTCACACACAGCGATGTGCGCTTCACAGCGGGGGAGCAACAACTAAAAAATGGCCCAGGACATTCAGCAACAACCAACGACCTCACAGCAGGGGCCAGGTTGTTGCTGGATGTCACACACAGCAACATCGCTAGCAAGTTGTGCATCAGCAGCGATGTTGCTAGCGATGTTGCTTAGTGTGACGGTACCTTAAAGGGCTCGTTAGGCAGGGTATTTGGTAATAAATGTATAAATGCTGGTGGGTGGGAGGGGGGCCTGTCAGATTGCCTTTAAAGAGGACTTTTCACAAGTTTTAGCATTATAAACAATGCGGTTTTACATTTTTCTAAATTTTATTCTAGTGTTACATCGTGTTGAATTTCCTTATGTGAATTTTTGTGAAATTCGGCTTTACATTTTGTTCAGCTCTGTGGATATGTACTATAAATCCCTCATGACTGAAATGGATTGCTCATAGAGAAGGTCAAACTATGCCAGCATGGTCATATCATACCTCATCTGTCTCATGTGATCACACTGATAACACCACCCTAGCTGCACTAATTCTAATACTTTCCTATAGTAGGTCTGCTGACCTCACCCGATCCAAAAATTCTTCCTACTCTGAAATGGCAGTTCGCATCGTCTCCTAGGCTTTAATAAAAGGAATTGCTAGGAGGGAGTCTTTGCGAAAACATGGTCGTCTAAGACTTCATCAATTTTACATGATCGCATCTTTCTCCTCACACTTCTGTCTAAAGCTCCGGTTTAGGGGCACTCAACACCATCAGAGTGAGGAGCATCGGGGAAGCAGCTGAGGAAATCAAACCTACCATGGTTATATATTAGAGTTAATGCAAATGGGGGGAGGGGTATTATCAGCGCACTCACATGAGACACCTGAAGTGTCACAAGAGAATGTAATGTCTAATTTTTCAACCCTATAGAGTAGAGGAAAAAATGTGCACAATGTACAGTTTATAATGTTAAATTTTGTGAACAGCCTTCTTTAATATGGATGTATTTTACTAAGATTCAATAACTTAGAGGTTGGCTAGTACGTTAATATTGGGCTATCTTTAAGATAGGTCATCATTGTCTGATCAGCCAGGGTCAGACACTATGCTTTTCCCCCGATCAGCTGTGTTCAGTGCCGATGGGGGCAGCAGGCAGTTGGAAATGCTCAGTTCTGGAGCTGCCTCATCAACTGATAGTGGCCGCTGCCAGATACTGTGCATCTGCTCCTATTGATTTGAATGTGAGACAGAAGTGCAGTACCCAGCTTTGGCCACTATCAGATGGCAGTTCCGGAACTGAGCATGAAAAACAACTGACCGGTGGGAGTGTGGGGTCTCTGATCCTGGCCAGTCAGACATTAATGACCTATCCTAAGGACAGGCCATCAATGTAAAAGTAGTGGCCGACCTCATTAATATGTCTCATTCCATAATCTATGAACTATTTACAAATCTCAATAGGTGTCTTAATTCTGAGTTCTATATCATGACCACAAATCTCTAGACAGAAAGGAGCAAATATTTTTAAATATGATGGCTCTCCTCATTTTCTAGGTTCCTTACAAAGTCCTTAAACATAGTGCAAAAACATCTTTATTTTTTTCCCTTGAGTTATACATTCTTACTTTTGTTTGACATCTGTATTACATTTTTGTACCTTAGTCATTTCCTGCTATCTATTGTTATACATCAGCAAACTTAATCAATCTAAAAGTGCGATATATAATGTACAACTTATTCATAATATAGCAATAAATATGAGAGCAAGTAAGGAGGCATCAGAGAAATACCATAAGGGCAAATCTACAAAATGTTTAGTTTTTTTAAATTAAATCCTAATCTGTCATCAGGTTTATGCTTCCCATTGTGAGGCAGTCTAAAATTGAAACCGTGACAGTGATTCTAATACAGGGTTTCTTGCTGTAGTTTTGATAAAGACACTGTTTAATCTACAGCAGCTCTTCTTGTCCTCTCAGTGATGAACTCTGAAAAAATGATACCCAAACTATTGATTGACAGATTTCTGCTTTCACTGTGCCCTGGCAGAAGGTTGCTCATCTATAGTTGGAAGACAGAGCTGAAGTTCATGACTGAATAACAAGGATGACATATCCGGAGCTCATCATTTAGAGTACTAGCAGAGCTGCAGCACATAAGGTATTTTATAAAAGCTGCAGCAAGAACCTCAGGAACTAAAGCCTGCTTTACACGGTACGATCTATCGTGCAATTTCACGATCGATCGTACCCACCCCTGTCGTTTCGGCGTCACGGGCAATTAGTTGCCCGTGGCGCACAAAGTCGTTAACCCCCGTCACACTCACTTACCTGCTGTGCAACGTCGCTGTGGGCATCCTCTTCCTGAAGGGGGAGGGACGTTTGGCATCACAGCGACGTCACACAGCGGCCGGCCAATAGAAGCGGAGGGGCGGAGATGAGCGGGACGTAAACATCCCGACCGCCTCCTTCCTTCCGCATAGCCGGCGGGTACCACGGGACGAAGGTAAGCTGCTGTTCATCGTTCCCGGGGTGTCACATGGAGCGGCGTGTGCTACCCCGGGAATGATGAGCAACCAGCGCCATTATAATTAAACGAGATTATGAAACCGAGCGACGAGTACACGAATCACGATTTGTGAGCGATACTGCGTCACTCGGAGGTGTCACACAGCCCCACGTCGCAAGCGATGCCGGATGTGCGTCACAAAACCCGTGACCCCGACGATCTATCGCACGATAGATCGTCTCGTGTAAAGCACCCTTAACCCAATATTCATTCAGGGTTTTGTCCCTACTTTATGCTGCTGGTCACAGATTATCTACAAAGCACACCACCACTAACCCCCCAAAATAGGAAAACTTTTTTTGTTACAAACCAATGAATACAAATACAAATATGAGCTAGAAACATCTAAGGTTCACTTAAAGTACATTTTAATCAATAGATCTTTAAAATGAAAATATGTTCTACAATTGGATGTGTTAAAATAAAATATACCTGTCCCTAGATAATCTTCTAAATGTGTACCTGTGTAATGGACGTATACGACCATGCAGGAACATGGTCAGATATACCACAGCTCCTGGGAAGGGGAGGAAGAGAGTACACAGACTTTACAGCATGGGATTCTTTCTGTGAAGTAAAACATGTTTTTAAATGGACAGGTAAATGTTTTCCTAACAGAAATCAGCAGCTATGATCCCGTGCTGTAATGTTTGTATACTTTATTAAATCCTCTCCGACCAAGGAGTTGTGGTATTATCAGACCATGTCCCAGTACGGTCAGACACAGCCATTACACAGTACATAGCAGGGACATATATAAGATTATCTCAGCATAGGAACATTTTTTTTATTTATTTTTTTAAATACATCCAATTGTGGAATTTATTTCTATTCAAGAATTAAGAGTACTTTATTCTTGGGACAAGCCCTTTAAGTTTACAGATGAGAGATTGACACATGGCTTATTAAATGAGAATACAGTTTGTTGTAGTTGATAAATACATCAGTAATCTTCTATTTGAGTTTCTCGATCTTTTGAACTTTTTGTTGTTATTGGTTCATTTGAAATGATCAAGTTGTTGACGTGCTAAACTCCACTTTTACAAAGTACATTAAAACTCCGATAATCCTGAAGCACAGGATTGATGTCTGCCATTTTCACCAAAATATATCCTATAGACCCAATTCTGCCACTTATAAACTCCATGTACATTAAAGTTTAGGTTCAGAATCGAATATCTGATATCCAAGTTTTTTTTATTTTGTTTGATTCTGCATTGGCAGGAACTATGGACCATCTGACCATAAATTAGAGTTTTAGCACCAAATTACAAATGTATATAATTGTTACAATTTTGTCACTAATTATTCATCGTTCTTGGTAATTGTCTACTGTAAGGGGCTTGAACGACTGAACATTAAGTCCACAAATTTTTTTTAGCGTGAATGAAATAATTTAAGCCAGCAGAATAATATATAATTGCTCGTTCGCGGATTATACAATGAAATTGGAAATTGCTTGTTTAGTGACATTGCTCCTGCTTAGGAATATCAAACAACTGCACATTAAAAATGTATCATACTGTTCTTATCAAATGTAAATACTTGATTGTACAGATCGTATATTCTGATCACATTTTTTGTCTCGTACTCAATTATCTACTTGTGTAAATGGACCTTTATAATTTTGAAGAAAGAGATTGGGTATAAGGACTGCCTAGGCTAGAGATTAGGAGAGGCCTCTATGATAGCATTAAGCCAATGGGGCTGACTTGCCATACCAGAGGCAGTCCTTTGACATTTGTGAATTATGTTAAAGAATAAAGCATAGGTTTTTGTAATATAACCTCTAAAATTATATTATCGTACTATTTTTGAAGAAGTTGAAAGAGCATTTCTTAAATATTGTGACTCGTTCAAACCTGATACCACTTAAGGCCGCTTTACATGCAGCGACATCGCTAAAGCGATGTCGTTGGGGTTACAGAATTCATGATGCACATCTGACTGCATTAGCGATATCGTAGCGTGTAACACCTACGTGCAATCGAAAATGGTCGCATAATCGTGCAAAATCGTTAATCATTGACATGCTCCCCTATTCCCAAAAATCATTGCTGCTACAGATACGATGTTCGTCGTTCCTGCGGCACCACACATCGCTATGTGTGACACCGCAGGAACGAGGACCCTCACCTTACCTGCGGCTTCCGGCAATGAGGAAGGAAGGAGGTGGGTGGCATGTTACCTCCCGCTCATCTCCGCCCCTCCGCTTCTATTGGGCGGCCGCTTAGTGACGTCACTGTGACGCCGAATGAACTGCCCCCTTAGGAGGCGGATCGCCGGTCAAAGCGACCTCGCTAGGCAGGTAAGTAGTGTGAAGGGTCCGAGCGATTTCGTGCACCACGGGCAGCGATTTGCCCGTGACGCACAACTGATGGGGGTGGGTACGCACGCTAGCAGTCTCACTAGCGAGATCGCAGTGTGTAAAGCGGCCTTTACTCAAGAATTTTAGGACAGACAGCACAAATATCCCAATAAGTGCTTCATGTAGGTATAGAGACCTCGCCTTTCAGATACACAAAAAATTATTTGTTTTTTGAATAATTAATTTAACAGCCTTGAATCGAGAGGTAACTTAAATTACATTTTGGTCATTGTGAGAACTGTAATACTTGTGTTCAGTGTCAAATAGACATATTAAAACATCCTTATATGGAGGTATATTCCTCTACAGCACCACTACTGCATTTTTTGTTCAGCTCTAGAGTGGCGCTTTAAATGTAAGCCCCTGTCATGTACTCCTCTTCCAGCGGCTTCACATTTTACCAAAGCTGCTTTAGTCCCACGGTGTCATCTTGTGACTGGGACCTTTGACTGGCTGGAGTCAGAAGTTACATCGCAAGTGTTCAATGTAAGTCTATTAGAGCAAGAACGAGGCTCTCATAGAGTTGTATTGAGTGGTTACCTCTGATGCACTCCATGAAACATTGGAGCTACCGGCAAGTCACAAATCGTCGGAGACCAACCGGGGCAGCGGCGATAGAAGATGAAGCCTTTGTAAGATTAGTATAAGACCGAGAATAGGAGACTTAGATTTGAAGCACCACTCCAGCTATGCAATAAAAAAACAAAACGCTGAAGTGGTGTTTTAAAGCTCTGGTATATTAATCCAGCTAAATAATTTGGTAAGAAAGAGAGGAGAACAATTTATCATATGTTATGGATGGATAGGAGAAAATTAGAAATTTTAAGAAAGTCACAAGACTCTTTGCATTAACACAAACCTATAAATATATTATTATGTTTAATGATTGGATTCCCCTGCAGCTGGTACCATGGTGCGATCAGCCGCACAGATGCAGAGAGTCTCCTGAGGCTGTGTAAAGAAGCAAGTTACCTGGTGCGAAACAGCGAGACCAGCAAGATTGACTTTTCCTTATCACTGAAGTAGGTGCCAAATTTTATATTGAAACAACGTAATATAGGCTGACAGTACAAAAAAAAAGTTTGTTTTCATTTATTACCCATTTTTTATTGTTCTCTAAATTACAAAATGGTGTGTTTTGTATTTATTACACAGCTGTAAATCAATAATTCAATTAACTTTATTGACTGTTCTGAGCTTTTAGAAACATACAGCATAGAATATATTCTTTAGCAAGTGATTGAAGCTAAAAGAACCCCTAGGCCTTTGGTTACATAGTTTCATAGTTGCATAGTTACTTAGGTTGAAAAAAAGACCTAGGTCCATGTAGTTCAACCTTCCTCCAATTCTACATTTGGTCACTAAGTCATTTATAACCAACAATGTTGTGTGTACCGAGGAAATCATCCAGCCCTTATTGAAAAGCTGTTCTAGTATCTGCCATTACTACCTCTTGTGGTAGTGTATTCCACAGTCTGACCACTCTAACTGTAAAGAACCCTTTCCTATTTAGCTGTCGGAATCGCTTTTCTTCCACTCGCAGTGAGTGCCCCCTGGTCCTTAGTATTGTCTTTGGAAGAAATATGTCATGGGCCAGTCCTTTATATTGACCACACATGTATTTATACATATAAATGAGATCTCCTCTGAGACGTCTTTTTTCTAAGCTAAACATATCTAACTTTGTCAACCTGTCATCATATGGGAGGCCTCCATCCCTTGTAGTAGTCTAGTTGCCCACCTTTGAACTGCCGCTAACTTCTGAATGTCCTTTTTAAAATATGGAGCCCAAAACTGGATCCCATATTCCAGATGTGGCCTTACAAGTGATTTATAGAGGGGTGGATCTGCCTCCACTCACCTAATCACTGGAAGTGCCATGTAGGCATCTGCTGGCTCTCATGTAGGAGTGACTTGTATCATGTATCTGCCCTATTCATCAGATTGGGCCAGTTGTGAGATCCTACTCATTATAATAGGACTGATACATATAACCTAACCTCCAATGCAGAAGTGAGTCGAATCAGATTAAGGCCGAGGCCACACAGGGATTTGTGCTAGTGCTCACATGACTCGACTCACGCTTACAGCACAGCGGAAGCAGAGTGTCATGCGAGTGTCACACAACTGTGGTCCGATAGTGCGATCAGACCACAGTTGCGGAGGGGAGGGCCGGCGCTGCATAGGGAAGGGCCGGCGCTGCATAGGGAAGGGCCGGCGCTGCATAGGGAAGGGCCGGCGCTGCGGTGGAGAGGGAGGGATTTATCTCCCTATCTCCTTTGTTGCCGGCTGATGCGAGAATCTCACTGCTCTCACTTTACACCGGTGTAACGCGAGAGCAGTGCGATGTTTATCTCGCCCCATAGACTTGAATGGGTGCGAATGGAACAGGATCGCATTCCACCTGCAGCATGCTGCGACTGTTTTCTTGGTCCGATTAGGGCTGAGAAAATAATCGCTCATGGGAGCTGCCCCATATTGACAAATATTGGTCCGAGTGGAATGCGATTTTTTTTTTTTTTTTTTTTTTTTTTTTTTTTTTCTCATTCCATTTGCACTATTTTTCTCGCCATGTTTCCTAGGCCTAACCCTTTAAAATGTGCTATAACATTAGATCGATAGTATCTTTGTTGTTGTAATTACTTGTTCATTTCTATATCCTAAACCACAGACAGTGAAAATGTAAACTTGATTGGCCTCCTAAATTCTAACATCATTTAACTGTATCCAATTTTTCTCTTAAACTTTTTCTCGTAAACTTTTGTGCTCAAAACCCCTTTGTCTTCAGTTTCTGGAACAGATACAGTGGCATGTAAAAGTTTGGGCACCCCTGGTCAAAATTACTGTTGTTGTGAACAGTTAAGCAAGGTGAAGATGAAATTATCTCTAAAAGGCATAAAGTTAAAGAGAACACGTTTCCTTTGTATTTTAGTCAAAAAAGAAATAATTTTTCATATTTTGCTTTTTTAAAAGTAACAAAAAAGGAAACTGGGCCAAAACAAATGTTTGGGCCCCTTGCATGGTTAGAACCTAGTACCACCCACTTTGGCAAGTATCACTGCTTAACGCTTTTTGTAGCCAGCCAAGAGTCTTTCAATTTTTATTTGATTGATTTTCATCCTTTCTTCCTTAGAAAAGTCTTCCAGTTCTGTGAGATTCCTGGGTCATCTTGCATGCACTGCTCTTTAGAGGTCTAGCCACTGATTTTCAATGATGTTCAGATCAGAGGACTGTGAAAGCCATTGTAATACCTTCAGCTTGCACCTTTTGAGGTCTATTGGGAATTTTGAAGTGTTTAGGATTGTTATCCATTTCTAGAAGCCATCCTCTATTCAACTTCAGCTTTTTTACAGATGGTGTTATGTTTGCATCAAGAATTTGTTGAAAAGTTATTGAATTCATTCTTTCCTGTACCAGTAAAATGTTTACCGTGCCATTGGCTGCAACACAACCCCAAGGCATGATTGATCCACTCACATGCTTAAAGGGAAACTGTCAGGTGTAATATGCACCCAGAACCACGAGCAGTTCTGGGTGCATATTACTAATCCCTGCTTAACTGTACCTGTATACACTAGCATACAGTAGATAGAGATCTTTAGAAAAAGTATTTCTAAAGATCTTTTACCATATGCTAATGAGCGAGGGCACTAGTCCCCTGGGCGTTAGTTATCTGGCCGGTCGCCCCCATTGATGCATGCACACACAGAATGTGGTGAGCCTTCCTCATAAAGGTGGCCGCAGCCCAGGTGCACGATGCTAATGATACAACCACTCAATCATCCTAGCTAGAGGGGAGGCGCAGCTGCTTAGCATAAGACATGCATACTAATAAGGCTTGCACTAGAAGGCTGTCATATAGATGAGTGATATGCACAGTGTCTGAACTGTAACCTATAAATGATGCCAAAAACCCTAGGTCAGGTGGGCTAATCAGCACTATATATGTGCATCTCACACGGATAGCTTGGAGGGTTGAGTGGTTGATAGCTCCTAGCTTTAAAGCTGGGTTCACACTAAGCGACAGCGACAACGACGTCGCTGTTACGTCACCATTTTCGGTGACGTAACAGCGACCTTGTAAGTCGCTGTTATGATCGCTGCTTAGCTGTCAAACACAGCAGAAGCAGCGATCATAACGTCGCTGTGCTACATGTGCAGAGAGCAGGGAGCCGCGCTTAGCACTGGCTCCTTGCTCTCCTAGGTACAGTACACATCGGGTTAATTAACCCGATGTGTGCTGCAGCTACATGTCACAGTGCAGAGAGCAGGGAGCCGCGCGCACTGCTTAGCGCTGGCTCCTTGCTCTCCTTGCTACAGTATACATCGGGTTAATTACCCGATGTGTACTGCAGCCACATGTGCACAGGGCAGGAGCCGGCGCTGGCAGCAAGAGCGAAGGCTGGTAACGAAGGTAAATATCGGGTAACCAGGGAAAGGTCTTCCCTTGGTTACCCGATGTTTACGCTGGTTACAGCTTACCGCAGCTGCCAGTGCCGGCTCCTGCTCGCTTCATTTCGTCGCTCTCTCGCTGTCACACACAGCGATGTGTGTGTCACAGCGGGAGAGTGACGACCAAAAAATGAAGCTGGACATTCAGCAACGACCGGCGACCTCACAGCAGGGGCCAGGTCGTTGCTGGATGTCACACACCGCGACAGCGACGGGACGTCGCTGCAACGTCACAGAAAATGGTGACGTAGCAGCGACGTCGTTGTCGCTGTGTGTGACACCAGCTTTAGTCTGTGGGAAAACTTAGCAGTAAGTTATCAATTTACTTGCAATTCCTTGCGTTTGTGAGGGTATACTCAGAATTCCTTGATGGAGCACAAAGTGGATTTTGTAAAGTAAACAGCACTATTAATTCTCTTTTAACTGCTTATGTGGTCGATGAATCGCTTGTAGCCACTTTCTCTATTAGCTCTTCCTTATTGTTATTTAACCCCCTCACCACCCAGCAATTTTGGGGTTTTGCTCTTTTGTTTTTCCTCCCCTTTTTCATAGAGCCATAACGTTTTTATTTTTCCATAAGTATAGACATATGAGGGCTTATTTTTTCCGGTCAGGTTGTATTTTTGTATTAAACCATTCATTTTATCATCTAGTGTAGTGGAATATGTGAATAAAAATCCAAGTGCGGAGAAATTGCAAAAAAAAAGTGCAATTCCACGATTGTTTTTTTTTATTTACCATGTTCACTCTGGTAAAATTGACCTGGCAGTATGATTTTCTACGTCAGTAAGAGTTCATATATTCTAAACATGTATAGTTTTCTTTCATTTTAAGTAGTGAAAAAAATTCACAGGCTTGTCAAAAGTGTTTTTGCTTTGGTGCCATTTTCCAAGAACATAGTTGTTTGGGAAAATCTGGGACTAGGTGATGGCTTATTTTTTGCACCCTAAGCTGTTCTTTTTACAGATTCAGTTTTTGGTTAGATGCAATGTTTTTATTGCTTTTTATTGCAGCATTGCTGCGGCAAAAAAAACTTAATTTTTTTTCATTATGCTGTTTACCAATTGGATTAATTTTTTTAATATCTTGATCGGACATTTCTGAATGCAGTGATGCCAAATCTTTGTATTTTTTTGTTATTCTTTCATTTTCAGTGGGGCAATAGTTTTGTAATTTTTAACATTTTGCGTTTTCTTTTGTTTTTTTTTTCATATTTTTAGAAAATAAAAAAATCACTTTTTATTGTATTTACTAGCTCCCTTGGTGGAGTTGAAGCTGTGATCTTCTGATCGCTTGTGCTGTACAGAGCAGTACATCAGCATTGCGCTCTACAGCAAAAAATATGACTATGAATGCCGTGTCGCAGTCGGCATTCACACGAACTATGTCATGACAGACACAGGGGTCATCAGCTGACCACTGACAGTTATGACAACTGATCGGCGCCCTGCAATCACATAACCTGGCCAGGCTACCAATTGGAGCGGGGAATTAAGCAGTCCTGAGCGGTGCATTTTAAATCCCGCTGTCAGAAATTGACAGCAGGATTTAACTGGTTAACACATGACGCTGATGAGATCAACCAATGAACAGGATAGGATGCGGGTTGAGCGTGCGAGCCCGCATCAAAGAAAGGGACACGATTAGGGATGAACAAATACCTCAAATATTCGGCTTCGTGAATATCTGAAAAATAAGTCACCGCTATGCGAATATTCGATGCGCAATGTAAGTCTATGGGAAGCCCAAATAGTTCCGAATAGTTGTTGTTCGGGTTTCCCATAGACTTACATTGCGCATCGAATATTCGCAAATAGTCGAATAGCGGCGACCTATTCGGCAAATATTCGCGAAGCCGAATATTTGAGGTATTCGATCATCCCTAGACATGATCTTTCATGTAAATATACGTATAGAGGCACATGATGGCTGATCGGATCAGCCGTCGTGCAGAGAAGTATGCAGGCTCAGACTGCGAGGCTGCATTAAAGCAAGGGATACAACCTTTGATGTAAATATACGTCAAATGTCGTGTAGGGGTTAAAGTCAGAGATGCGTCTGTTAATGCTTGCAACTGCACAATGTGGAAAAAAAGTACTTTACGCCAGGCATTTTAATGCCTTAAATCTGATGTTCATGTTTATTAGATATAATGCAACAGAAAGGTTGAACCAAAACTCCATATAATGTGCCTGTTAGTTATGTACAATGTTCATTGTTTTTTTTAGACTATCTCTGCTTTATGAGTGGGTTGATTGTATTTATGCTGTGTGCTTTGACCAATTAGATTATTTTTCCTTTTGCTTACCCTCTGTCATGCTGTTTTTGTGAAATGCTAAAATAAAGAGCCTGCAGCTTCATTTCCCTCCTCCCTGTACAGTAATTATTTATTTCATACATTTACCGAAATCCGGGAGGGAAATGGGAACTATAGATTACTGGAGCATTAGGTCTTCCCTTAGATGATACATTTACAGAATGTTCTGTGTTCATGTTTACCACCGATTATGTTGAAGTGCAAGAAGAGCTGGGAACGGGAAAGAAATAACTGGTTTCTCATCCTACTTGCGTTTCAATAAAAATCAATGTAGCTAGTCGTGGATAGAACTCCATAAAACGAAATGTAAGACTTGGCAATTATTTCCAGGCCAGAATAAATATCTTTGACTTCATAGCTATTCTGAAAATATGAATCTTCACCCTTTACTACTCCGTAGACAAATTATAATTAATGGGAAATTTTTCCTGAGTCATTTGAGAGTTTTTATGCGATTCTAATTGCTGTCTTACAGAGATTCAGGCTTCTTTTTTATTCAACTATATAATTTTTCCTACTGGATATTGCCTGTTCTCTTCATACATAGTGAATTGTTTTTCACTGTATGCTAAAATACTTTGATAATTTCCATCCAAACTATAATTCACGAAGAATATTGTCTTATTGGCTGTCAACATGGCCCACATTCCTTTCGCAATTTCTGTCTATTCTCGTTAATCAGGTATTTATTTCGCCAAGCTCTAAAATTAAAAGGATTTTGTCCAGCTGCTTAAAGGTTTCATTTGCTCTTTTATCTGCTGCAAATAGCTTTGTAGCAGCATGGTGACCCTTTGGGGCCAGGGTAAATTACTGGCATCCATTAACTAACAGCATCTTACTAAGCTGTATGTGAAGTAAATGCACAAAACAACATAATAAGTTGGTGGTCATGTCCAATAATGGAAAGTCAGTAATGCATGTGCTATGTACAGAACAGTCATGAACTGCTATTCCATTATCACAGAAAAATATTAGACTGATTCCACATACGAATTCACATTTAATTTGAAGTCAGTAGAAAAAAATCCATAAAGTAGGATTTGGTCTCATGCTCGTTGTAATATTTTAGTGAATTTTACTACAGATGATCAGTTCTTTTCATGTGATGAATTTTTCAAAAATAGATTCACAGGAAAGCAATTTGCTGCACAGCCTCCGATTGCCCTAAAAACGAGTGCAAGCATATAACATGTCCTTGTATCTAACTGCTTTCCAGCTCTTTACCACAAACACAGATGTAGTAATGTTAGTGTCGTAAAAATCGGAACCCAATAGTATGCAATTTTAAAAAAACAAAAGGATTAAAAGTGATCCTTTTTAGTGATTTGTGATCAGGCAGATTGTTCTGTGCAGAAACTGACCCAAACTGACTGTCGGTATCAGAGGTAACGAGTGATGTCCTATATACCATTGCCACTGACACTTTTTCTTTTCCCATCTTCTGCAATGTATAAAATGGTGGCAAGCATTTTTTGGGCACTTTGCACGAACACTAAAATGGCCCAGATTTGCAGGGACCTTTTGAATTTCAAAAAATTTAACACATTTTTATTTGCATCATATTGATTTGCTCATATGATATCCTGGGAGAGCTAATTTAGGGTGAGATCCAAAGGGATCTCCAGATCTACCAATGTTGGTCCAATTAATAGCGATGCATCAGAGACAAGAACACAAGAACACACAGCCAATGGACATGTAGCGAGCTTTGTCTGAATCTCAGATGCCCAAACACCAGTTTATTAAAACCACAAAAGAAGAGGGAACGGCTTATTACATGACCAAAAATGGAATGAAAGTTGTGAATAACAAAATCGTAAATTATGAATCCTGCTGAATTCCTTAAAAATAGATCTGTCCAGTTTTCTGGACCTTAGTAACAAAGGAACTTTAGACAAATACCTCTTTAAAGAGACTACACCAAGTGTTATTGCTTTTATGAATAGCACTTATAAAGCTAATACAAAAATTTCTAAATCTAATATATAAAGCTCAGTGTGTGTGTGTGTGTGTGTGTGTGTGTGTGTGTATGTCCGCTAAAGGAATTTGCACCGTTGCATTTACAATCACGAAATTTTGCATAGATGCTCTAGGTGACCCAGGGAACGTCATAGAGTATGTTTTGATGGGAAATTTTAACCCCGCGCTTTACAGTTACACTCAAAAATCCTGCCTCAATTAAACTGAATGGAGGGGGGAGCTACAAGCTATTAATAGCAACTGTCAGTGGTTGCTACAGGAACAAAATAAACTGTTAGTATAAGAAGCTTATGTGTGAGGTAATAAGATATTGGTGGAAAGACGGATAGAGAGATACAGAGTAAGAGGCAAACTGACAGAAACAGACGGGCAAAGAGACAGACCTGGAAAGAGACAGACCTAGAAAGGGACAGCCCTGCAAAGGAACAGACTGGCAAGGAGACAGCCCGGGCAAGGAGACAGACAAACACCGACTGGGAAAGAGACAGACAGACACAGAGATGGAGACAGATAGATTGATACAAATACAAACAGAGAGAAACAGACAGAGACATAGACACAGACAGACAAAGAGACACAGACAGAGATACAGATAGACAGCGACACACAGACAGAGACTGGGAGAGAGACAGTTACTATCCCGGGCAATGCCCGGGTACTACAGCTAGTCTAATATATAAAGCTGAGTACATGTATGTATGTATGTATGTATGTATGTATGTATGTGTGTATGTATGTATGTCCGCTAAAGGAATCCGCACCGTCACATTTACAATCACGAAATTTTGCACAGGGAGCATCATAGACTATGTTTGGGCGGGAAAATGCAACCCTGTGCTTTACAGTTACTCTCCAAAAATCCTGCCTCCATTAAACTGAATAGTGGTGGGAGCTACAGGCTATTAATAGCAACTGTCAGTGGTTGCTATAGGAACAAAATAAACTTTTAGTATATGAAGCTTATATGTGAGGTAATATGATGTCGGTGGGGAGACGGATAGAGAGAGACAGAAAGAGACAGACAGACACAGACGGGCAAAAAGACTGACGGGCAAACAGAGCCCTGGAAAGAGAGAGCCCTGGAAAGAGAGAACCCTGGAAAGAGAAAGCCCTGGAAAGAGACAGCTGAGTAAAGAGACAGCCCGGGAACGAGACAGCCTGGGAACGAGACAGCCTGGGAACGAGACTGCCCTGTAAAGAGACAGAGAGAGACAGACTGATACAAATACAGACAGAGAGATAGAAACAGACAGACAGAGACATACACACAGACAGACAAGGAAAGAGACAGAGAGACAGACCGACAGCGACACACAGACAGAGACTGGGAGAGAGACAGAGACACAGTTACTATCCCGGGCAATGCCCGGGTACTACAGCTAGTTATTTGTATATTTAGATAAATAAATTGCTTAAGTAATAAAACAATGCAAGGTTCAAATTTTTAACATAACAATACGCATTCATGGATTTAGGACTTTAAATCTAAAAGATGCTAGAAACCCAATGATGCATTTACATTTCCGCACTATTGGGTGAAATTGAATTTGGCTTTAGTAGAGGATTTGTATTTTTAACTTGCATATGTTTTTGTATTTTTAGTTCTACAAAGCCTTGTAAAGGTACATTAAGATTCTGCATTAGAGACCATCCTCCATATGATTCCATATTAAATCCAAGGCATACATAGGTACAAAGGAATTCCGTATCTTTTTGTCTAATATATAAAGCTGAGTGTATGTGTGAATGTATATGTATGTATGTATGTATGTCCGCTAAAGGAATCCGCACCGTCGCATTTACAATTACGAAATTTTGCACAGATGCCTCCTGTGACTCAGGGAACGTCATAGACTGTTTTGACAGAAAAATGTAACCCCGCGTTTTAAAGTTACTCTCTAAAAAACCTGTCTCTATTAAAGTCAATGGAGCTGCAACCTACAGGTTATTAATAGCAGCTGTGAGTGGTTGCTATTGGAACAAAATACATTGTTCGTATGAGAAGCTTATGTGTGACGTAATAAGATGTCGGTGGGGACATGGATAGGGAGAGACAGCAAGAGACAGACAGTATTGACACAGACAGAGTTAGGGGTGCTTCACACACAGCGAGCTCGCTGCCGAGACCGCTGCTGAGTCACGCTTTTTGTGACGCAGCAGTGACCTCATTAGCGATCTCGCTGTGTGTGACACTGAGCAGCGATCTGGCCCCTGCTGCGAGATCGCTGCTCGTTACACACAGCCCTGGTTCGTTTTCTTCAAAGGCGCTCTCCCGCTGTGACACACAGATCGCTGTGTGTGACAGCGAGAGAGCGACAAATGAAGCGAGCAGGGAGCAGGAGCCGGCGTCTGGCAGCTGCCGAGGCTGGTAACTAAGATAAACATCGGGTAACCAAGGTGGTTACCCGATATTTACCTTAGTTACCAGCCTCCGCAGCTCTCACGCTGCCTGTGCTGCCGGCTCCGGCTCTCTGCACATGTAGCTGCTGTACACATCGGGTTAATTAACCCGATGTGTACTGTAGCTAGGAGAGCAAGGAGCCAGCGCTCAGTGTGCGCGGCTCCCTGCTCCCTGCACGCACAGCTAAGCGGTGTGCGCTGGTAACTAATGTAAACATCGGGTAACCATACCCGATGTTTACCTTAGTTACCAGTGTCCGCAGCTTCCAGACGCCGGCTCCGTGAAAGCGCAGCGTCGCTTGCACGTCGCTGCTGGCTGGGGGCTGTTCACTGGTCGCTGGTGAGATCTGCCTGTTTGACAGCTCACCAGCGACCATGTAGCGATGCAGCAGCGATCCTGACCAGGTCAGATCGCTGGTCGGATCGCTGCTGCATCGCTAAAGTGTGAAGGTACCCTAAGAGGCAGCAGGGAAAGGGAGAGAGAGAGACAGACAGTCAAAGAAAAAAAGACAGACAGACCAGGAAAGAGACTGGGAAGGAGACAGAGACTGGGGAAGAGACAGACTGACAAAGAGACAGTTACTATCCCGGGCAACGCCCGGGTACTGCAGCTAGTAGCCTTTATAATACAGCTCCATAAAATGTGTATACAGTACCATATGTTCAGAATGCCTTAAATTTATCGACTGATTGTAATTTAGAATTAAATCAAAATGTCAAATTCAATAACATATATAGCTTTTTTTTCAAAAACATGAATTTTGTTTAGTTTACAGTATGTGTCTATAGTATACATACATGGTGATTTTTGATAATTTGTGGAAAATTTACAAGAACATCCACATTTTGTCAAATGCAATATTAGTAGAGATGACTGGATCGATTTGATATAAATTGAATGCATGTTGAAATTTGGCAGACCCAGCAAATTTTTAATAATTTGCGATTCATTTCACATAGATCACCCCAAAAAAATTCCCACCACCATTTTCCACAAAGCAATAGATTGGATATGGGAAGAATTCTAAACTCACAGCTTTGGCAATAGAGATGAGGAGAGAAGGCTTTAAAATGCTGAATATACATGAAAAAATAGGAAAATAAGATAAATACAATGAAAGAGATTTGACTGTCAGTTTACCCATATCCATGTGTTTTGACTTCACTTTAACATGGCTAAGGCTGTGTTTGCGGTGAAGAGCTTGGTTTTCCCAGGATTGTATGGTGGATCTGTCTTCAGGACAATGGGAGGCTTTGCAGTAATTGCAATTCACAGCAAATCGATGTATCACATTTTTAAGAAAAGTTTAGCGGAGATGGCGAATTTGAATTTCAAAAGCTTCTTTCATCTGTCATCTCTACTATATAGCTTCCTTTCCAAATACAGAAATTTTGATTTACGGTATATTTCTAAATTATAAATATATATTCTGCCTTTTTGGATGATATATTCTGATATTGATGTGGTAATTCATGTGTTAAAAGGCACAAGGGCTTTAAGGTCAAATCACAATGTCTGTGCATTGGTATCTAGAAATCTTGTCTCAGCTGTCAGTGCTGGGTAAGATAGTTTCTAAATTGTCTCTCTGATCTTATAACACCTTGATGCTCTACATCCCCCATCAATTTTCTTTCCTCGTAAGCCCTAAAGCATATTAGCTTCCAATAACCTTGCTGCAGTCTTAGGCGATATTTTGTCCTTGAGAGGAGAGATTTTGTGTACTGCACAATTACATTTTGTACTGATCCTTTTTGTTCTAAAATTTATTAAATTACTACTTTTTTCATGTTCTTGTCTGCTTTGGTGTAACAGAGAAGTTGAATGGTCTGTAACGCCCATTTCCAGTACTTGAGGGAGATCTTTCTTAGACTTGTTAGCATAATGTATACAGCGGATGGTGCATTGCCGTTCAGCATTTTACAATGTAGTTTGGGTTTTGTTTGTTTTGTAATAGTTTCAGTCAATTGCCCAATATAAATTGCAGAGGAATATTGTATAGTGCAGAGATGGCAGTTTTTTAACAACAGTTCACAAACAGTTAAAAAAAAAAATATGCTGTTCTTTAGGGCAGAGTTACACTAGTGTACGGCATCCAATTCGAGAGCATCGGATGGGATATGCTAATGACCCTTGGCTCAGGCTCTGCTGCAAGAGGGAGCCGAGTGTCATGCGACTGTGATCTGATCCAGAGATTGGATCACAGCTGCGGAGAGAGGGAGAAAGTTATCTCCCTATCACCTCCATTGTCAGCATGTGCGTATATCGCGCTGCACTTGGATGACATCCAAGTGCAGTCCGATGTTTCACTCGCACCCATCGACTTGTATGGGTGTGAGTGAGCTGAGATTCTCAGACTATCGCAGTATGCTGCGTTTGTTTTTCAGTCTGATTAGCGCTTCAGAAAAAGTCGCAGATGTGAACTGCAGCATTGTTTTACACGGGGCAGAGTGCAATGTGAGATTTTATCGCATTGCACTCATGCAAGTCATACGCCAGTGTGACTCTGCCCTTGTGTAGTTTAGAGATGAGATAATAGATTTGATGCAGTGCGAATTTGTGCTGATTTATTAGGAATCCAGTGCTCCCAGAAAATTTAAGCAATTTTGCACAAATCACCAAAAATGATCACTGCTGTGTTACACAAATAAAATATTTCTGCCAAATAAAGCTCTCTTGACTTTTAGAGCTACTGAGCACGCTTTCCTATAATGCATTGTTACTATCCCATTACATGTAGTGATGAGCGAAGACTACCATGCTCGAGTGAGGGGTCCTCCAAATGAGCAGCTTGGACAGGTTCGACTACCATACCAAGAATAATGGAAGTCAATGAGACGCTCGAACATTTTTTTGGAATATCTTGCGGAAAAATGCTTCTTTCCCATTGATTTCTATTATCCTCTGTATTCGAGTCAAGCCCATCCAAGCGTCCAGCCTGCTTGTTTTGAGTGCCGAGTATGGTAGTGGTCGCTCATCACTAATTACATGGTGTTTCACAGCCAATCAGAACAGCTTATTATAGCCTGGATAAAAGCAGAGGAAAGGAATGCAGCAGCCATTCTTGGGAGAATACCTAATTACTTAGCTATAGAGAGAGGAAGAGAAAGCCATAAAACAGTGAATAGATTGTACAGATCATGTATGTTCTAGCAAAGCAGTGAAAGAACAGTTGATATCCATTTACTCATAGCCATATACTATGTATATTGAGGTCATTTTCACACTACTAAGTCAGCTTTTGCATTAATTGGGTTGGAAAGGGGTTAAAAATAAGACATACAGATGCACATCCTTTCAGGGCAATTAAAGTACCTGTGATTTGCAGCAAATTGTTATTACAGAAATCTGTATTTGGCAAAATGGCTTTTCTTTTAATTCCCTTTTGTGAGGATTCAACAAAATGGCAACCAGCTTGCTTCCATTTGGCTGAACCTGCTTCACAGTCCCATCCGATCCTTGGTGCACCTTCTTATCATGGCCAAGCACTGAAATCTCTGGGCCTCTTCATGCTTGACTGGGACTTCTGACTCTGATGAGGCCCGGAATGTAATTTCATATGTGTGTGTGCATGGTTACCGGCGCACGTGATGTTATGACGTTACGTGCATTTGCACTGAAATACCCGAGGCTTGCTCAAAGCTGGGGGTTCTGGCCTAGCATTAAGAAGATTTCACCACTTGGCAGTTGTAAGAAGATGCATCAAGTATCGTATGGGGGATGGGAAGAGCAGAGGGGCCGTATAGGTGAGAAGTGAGAGAGAAGTTTCTTTTTTTATTTCAAACTATTTAAATGTATTAAATTACATTACTTTTATTATGGTCTGGAGAGATCCTTGATCACAATAAAGGGCATTCAATTCTCAGAGATTTGCAAATCAAATTTTCCAGGAAAATCCCTGTGATCTGGCGAATGAGAACATCTCTAAATAAAATGTAGTGGAAATTCGCAATAGAAGCTGTGGGGCGGCGCTGCTGTCACTCACCCTGTTTCTTCCATCACCCTGAAACCAATTGCCATCAGCGTATGGCTCAAGTGTCACTCATACTGCTTCTATCACCGCCCCCTGATAAACAAACTGCGGGCCGGTGGTAACAGACGTGTCCCACAGCTTCTATCACTGCTATTTATTCTTGGATGCCATCAGAAGGCAGCGATGACAAAAATTGTGGTAAGTGACCACAGTGACCACAGTGCCACCTCAGTTGAGACTCCACTCAAACAAAACATCATAGAAAGTAAAAAAAGAAAAAAAAGCACTTACAGGGGTATGGGTATTTTAAAATAAGTTAATTTACAAAAATGGTTAGGGGTTAAATTGGTATTTTCATTTAATAAAACAAAAAAGAAAACATTACTTTATTGGCACTTAGCAGAATATATTCCAAATTTTTGGAGTTGAGTTTTTTGCAGTGATATAAACCATTAACTCTTGCAAAGCTATATTGTATATTGGGTTGGTATATTCAGGGAAATATGCAGATTCTTTAACAGCCCCCAGCATGAGATAAACTATTTCATCTATAGTCCATGACCCATTTCCATGCTGCTGATTGCTATAAATGTCGACCTGTAACATTCTGACCCATAGTGGAATATGAAATTCCCCAGACTACCGTGTGCTCTTTATTGCACCTGATGCTACTTAGTGTTTCTATTAATAATACTAGGGAACAATTTTGAAAAATTTAGTTTTTCTTGAGTTTTATCTTTCTGCTGATTTAGCCTAAAATAGGCATGCTGATTTCAAAACTGTGGTTAGTTTTCTTCTATTATGGCAATTTTTTTCTCTACGTCGTATCATAATGTGATTACTCTCGGCTGGATCTAGGGTAGCACTACAGCTCTCCTATTGGCCGAGAGCAAACAACCCTTGAGTGAGGATGGGTGGAGGATGACCTTGACGAACGACCATTTGAGGTTATTTGTGTACGTTATTCAGTTACACGTGAGAGGTTTTGTAACGCTCTGTATAGTGAAACGTATTGCAGAAGTTTCTTTACAAAGGGTTAGCAGAATTCATTTTTTTGTTTAGACACTTATTTCCTTTCTTTCACATCATGTTAATCTCTGCTATTTCTCATCGTAAGTGACTAGAAAGCCCTGATTCCTTTTATCATATCTGCGGCAGTTTCACCATTCCCTGTCAAAGGACAAACATCAGCACATTTGTCAAGCAAGCCTATTTTTCATATTTCAAACCAAAACTTGGTAATCAAGATAAATGTTGGACACCTCATAACCAGTGCGTCAAGAGTTTATGGCTGTGGATGAAGGGGACATGTGATAAGATGCCATTTTGTATATTTACGATTTGGCGAGAGCCAAGAGATGATTCTAGTGACTATTACGTTTGTATACTAAAAACATCAGGCTATAACAAGAAAAATAAATATAGAATAGAATATCCTAGTCTGTCATCAGCTATACGTCCAGTGCCTCATTTAGCTGAAATCCCAGTGCCAAGTGTCCTTGAATTCATTTCAAGAACAGAATTATGATGAAGAAGAAAGTGACAGCAGTGATGAAGATTTTGAAATTGTCCCAATTGCCTATTCATTTTCCCATTTGTGAAGAATATGGAGCCATAAAAAAAGTTATTGAATTATTGCAATATCAAAAACACAATTTGATCATCATCTGTGTTGATCTTAAAATAGTATGCTTACTACTTTGTCAGTAACGCGGATACACAAAGTATCATTGTTTTCTGTGCATGTGGGTCAACAGAGCTCGTGAGAAGCAATGGGTGGCAAGGATTAAGGCTGCTTTACACGTAGCGACATCGTTAGCGATGTCGCTCGTGAAAGCACCTGCCTCCGTCGTTTGTGCATCACGGGCAAATCGCTGCCCGTGTCGCACAATATCGTTAGTCCCCATCACACATACCTGCCTAACGACGTCGCTGTGGCCAGCGAACTGCCTCTTTTCTAAGGGGGCGGTTCGTGCAGCGTCACAGTGACGTCACATGTCGGGCGTCCAATAGAAGCGGAGAGCAGCCGCAGGAAAGACACGCCCACCTCGTTGTCGGAGGACGCAGGTACGGTGTTGTTCGTCGTTCCCGGGGTGTCACACGTAGCGATGTGTGCTGCCTCAGGAACAACGAACAACCTGCATCCAGCACCATCAACGATTTTTGGGATTTGAACAACGATCAACGATTAGGTATTTTTGATTGTTATCGGTCGTTTGTACATGTCATATGCAACGACGTCGCTAACTAGGCTGGATGTGCGTCACGAATTCCGTGACCCCCAACGACATCTCGTTAGCGATGTTGTTGCGTGTAAAGCCCCCTTTAGTCTCAAAGATTTGTCTTCAAACCTGGTAATAAAAAAATTCTACATGAGCCACTTATTGATGGAACATTATATTTCTACCTCTGCACATTAAACTGGGTCTCGTGAGGCAATTTATTTTCAATGGGGCAAAAGGGGGATGATTTAAAATTTGTTTTTTTGTTTTAATTTTTTTAAATTTTTTACACACTTTTTTATTTATTTTGATCCCCAATGGAGCGTGCTGGATTGCACTGTCAGAGTTTGACCTCATGATCTAAGAGGTTAACAGGCACTGGTGGATCTCTAATCCACATGTGCCTGTTAGCTGCACATATCTGCTGATCAGATCAGCTGACCAGTGTGGGGAAAGGGGATAGATGTGGGCCTGCCTCATGAGCCCACATAAAAGGGAGGTAGGACACCTAGGACATATATAATACGTCCTAGGTCGTTAAAGGTTATGAAGGGATGGTATCAAAGTTGATGGGATGTAAATATGATGGCTGACTATTATTGATATTTAGGTGACATTTTTCACAGATTGAACACTCCAGGAAAAGCTTTAAGTGTAAATGTTTTCTTTGAAGAGTTCTTCCTATCTCCAAGATCTATCCCAATATGTAGTAGGTGTATTAATAATAATATTAGCAAATACCTCCAATTAGAAATGTAATATAGTTGTCCTGATATAGCCATGTCTCTTACCTCATGTGGAGGACATTGCAGCTTAGGTATCAATGTTTACAACGAATCAGATAGTGACAGTTAGTTGCTCGTGGTTGTAACTATGGATACCTTAAGCTGCAATACCCTTCACATGAGGTAAGTGATATAGCTAATTTAAGAGAATTATACTACATTTCTATACTAAATCCAAACTACTCAAGACCTGAACATCTGAAAACTAAGATACTGTACCAAAATGTAACTTAAAAAGCAAATCACATCAATGGTCTCTAAGGTCACCTGTCACAATTATCGAGTATGGCAGTTAGATATTGGTTACTTAAAACTATTACCTGAGTATTACCTGAAAACTCTCAAGCGCTTCCATTAGTGAGGCCTCTCTTAGGTATTCCATATCCATTGGAAGTATTTGTAGCATTCCTTCTGAGACACAGACACCAGTGTCAGTCGTGATTTTGCTAAACCAACTTTGCTAGACAGGCCACTTCAACAGGATGCATGCCTGATGTCCTCCAAGGTTGATACTTCATCTACACTCAGATCTGATGAATAAATTCACAGACACTTTCAAAGCCTACCTTAAAAACTGCCATATCAACATCACTATATGGAAAGCTCTGTCCAATAAATTTACCCTTTGGCATTGTATGACCCATCAAGAGGTAAATATTTTTGAGAAAGACGACATCTATACTGAAGCAAACAAAAGACAACGATGAAAGGAAAGGAGAAAAACCTAAAGAAAACAGCAACTTTTAAACAGATTCTCTTGTCCTAGCGATTTTAAGATCTGAAGCTGGAATATTGTACTCTCATTCGTTTTAGGATGCACAAGCTATCTTATGGGTGTCATTTTCAGTTTGCGTGACCTTCAAGGAAAATCAGTAGAAAACTCCTTGTTTCTTATGGCTTTTTATAGTCAATTGTTTCCCTTACGGCAAACAAAGCTTTATAAGATACATAATGCATAAGTCCAGGTCAGTGGTGAATGATGCAAATATATTTTGAAAACATGGATCTTAAGTTTTCATAAGATGAAAAAAATCTAAATCTTGGCCGTATGAGAATGGGAAACTCAATGAGCGCTGTATTAAGAAAATCAAAAGTAATTCAAAACAGTAGTATGCAAGACACTATAAATAAATAAATTGGTAGAGACTCATACATACGTAAGTAGCCAAATCCTACACATTGTCAGTCATCTTCCATTGTTGCTAGAAACATTGTATTAATCCAGTGGTTAATTAATCTTTTTGTATAAAACAAAAGTCTTGTAATTTATACATACCAATTTGCAGCAAACTTTAGAGAACACACGATATTCTTCTATTTTAAATTCTGCATCCGCTTCCATTTAATATGAGTTTAATAAAGTCCCAAGCGTTTTGTAGCAGGAAAAGACAGTGCCTTTCAGTCGATGCCAAATAAATTATATATGATTGTTTTTTCCTGAAAGTCACATTGCAATGTACAAGACTGAAACTTGTAAATCATTTATATCATTTAAGATTTTCTTTATGCATAAACACAAATCTAAAAGGTTTACATTATCCAGAGATGCAGTGAGAACAGTCATTCACTGCAATGCAACTACACATCTCAAAGAGTATGTCAGGGACACTTTAATTACACATGCCCATGCATGTCCTCCTGTTTTGTATACCCACCAGATCGGATGCATATTTTAGCACAGCCATCTTCTGTGGGTGGCATCATCCTAGTGGGAATTTCCAAGCTGGCTAATGAGGTTTAAAAGGGTTGTCCCCCTTTACTTGGACAACTCCTCCTTATTCTGCTTGTTTGCCCCAGAAAAATAAATAAGTATATACATAAGTCTGTGTGATAGAATCATGAGGAACATATTTTCACCCTTTAGCCATCCAAGGATTTTGGCCATTTTAAAAAAAATCTCATTGAAATGTTTGTGAATTTAAAGGAAACTAAAATAAAAACCCTTTCTAAAATACACTCTGGCGACACTAGGGTCAGTGGGTGCTCTCGTCTGCTGGCCTGGCTGTCTTTAGAAAGACGACATGGACCAGGGCTTATCCCATTGAACGCTCGCACTCCTTTCTCGTGGGCAAAACACTACTCAGACAACACTGGGTGAGGTAACCACAGATTGGTAAGACTTTATTGGTTCACCAACAGGC